>NC_060126.1:392669136-392972166 GCF_021461395.2 Schistocerca americana | reverse complement strand
AATAACAAACCCTTGGGAGATGTGGTACAAGCTAATCCAGTGTCAATCCTGGCCAACAAAACAATGGATTTTGTGAGGAAAAACAGTTGCAGTGACTTAAGTACGTTGGTTTAACATTTTGTGTGTTAAATGCTAGTGCTCAATGTGAACAGGATAAAGGGTACCTCATTTTTAAAGATTTGTTACTTTGTAACAACTAGCAGAAAGTAGTTAAAAAGCCTTATTTTGTTTTAGTAAAATTACTTTTTAGTGATAAAAAATAAGCTGTTGTGATAAATAGGAGAATAACAGCCATGAATGGGCAAAAACTTCTACCTTACATAGCCATATTTCCAGTTGTCTAGATCTTTCACTACTCATTTATCATCTATTAATGAGCTAGAATGAGATTTTCACTCTGCAGCGGAGTGTGCGCTGATATGAAACTTTCTGGCAGATTAAAACTGTGTGCTGATATGAGCTGATATGCTGCTTCTTCTCTTGCATGGTGGTTATTAAACACAGTTCGTGGTGTCAGATAGAGGTTGCTTTAGGACCATTACTGCTTAGAGTGAAGCAGTGACTGTTATGGAACATTTTTGTGATGCAGAAGAGGCTCATAATGCTAATGAAACAGGCGTCTCCTCAATCAGCCGCCAAGCCAATATTCAGGGAATCAAAAATAATACCTGTTTGCTGCACTTATATATAATAGAAACTGTGCCAATTGTTAACCAGGACTACCATATGTTTAAGAATAAAAAGTCTGTTCACATTTATGATACACATTCCAGTGAAAACATTAATTTTACGAGCCAAAAATTGACAAGGAACCTAGTGGGGATAAGACGTATGGGCACTGCGCTCTACGATGAATGAGCCCTATCACTTTGTGTAAATGCTAGTACATTTAGGAATAAAATTAAGAACAATTTCCTTAGATACTCCTTTTATTTAGCTGATGAATATCACAAGACCAATGTGTATTAACAGGTTGAATGCTTGTTATTGTAGTTTTTATTACTTTGAATGTTACACTGTTACTAAATGGCAGTGTACAAGCCTGCCACCCAAGTTGCACAATTGTTGTTGGTTTGTGGTATATTATTTTATCATTCTACCTTATTTCATACCTTACCATATTTCGATGCCAAATTTTTGTATTTCCATGTACATGTCTTGTCCTTCATCTTCTTTACATTGTACAAAATATTTAAGTTTAACAAACTTTCGGTTAGCGACTTTCTTTTACAAATTAATTTCATACAGTGTAGTTAAACAGTCCGCTGCATACAGTAAGGAGAGTTAGTAATTATTTAATTTCTGAGACACTGTCAATGTCATGCATTACTTCCTAAATGAACTCTGGAAATCGAAATTGGTAGAAAAAGGGGGATGAGAATAAAACTTACCTGATAACAGGTTAAGTGTGAATACAGGAGAAAGGTGATACGGTAAGAGAATAAAATTTTGTAAAATGAATTGTTTTAGAATGTGAGGTAAGAAAATTTCTTGGAAATGAGTTATTATCTTTTTGTTCTATAGTGGAGTACAGTCTTGGGTGCATACGTGAGCCACATTAAACTTGTGTCCAGATCTTCACACTAATTTCCCTGATGTCATGAGTCTTTTACAGATAAATTGATCGATACAGTTGTGTGTGGGTAGAGGGGGCCACTTAACCTTGTTGAGATAATCACTCTTGTAAAGCAAAGGCAATCAATGAAACAATTGACCTGCCTAGTAATTAGTACTGTGCAGTGTGTAGTAGAAATGTTGTTCTTGAGACTTGAGTCTTTCTATACCATGTATACATTTTAAATGTCACATTGCAGCAACCATTAACTTTAGTAGCTTTTTGTAAGTTTTACGTTAGCAATTTATTTTACAGGTGAAAGAAAAGATCCTCTTTCAGCATTAACAAAAAATGGTGGCTCGAAGCGCAACGCTCTCCTGAAGTGGTGCCAGAATAAGACAGTTGGCTATAAAAACATTGACATCACAAATTTTAGCAGTTCATGGAATGATGGGCTAGCATTTTGTGCTATCCTTCATTCATACTTACCGGATAAGGTGCCTTACGACACATTGAATCCAAGTGAAAAAAGGAGAAATTTTTGTATAGCATTCGCAGCAGCTGAATCTGTTGGCATTCCTACAACATTGGTTAGTTGTGGAACATTTATTTATTTGCTGCCATATACTTCCACATATTATAATTATGAAATAATGCATGTACTCCTTTTTTTCAGAATCTGTCCGAAATGATTCAGCTGGAACGACCAGACTGGCAGCAAATAATGGCATATGTTACTGCCATTTATAAGCATTTTGAGACGTGAAATTAACTGAAATGCATCTTTTTATTGTTGTTCAGTGTTCTACAAAAGGAGATGTTTTAATTCATGATTTTATATATGAAGGCTTAAGAAGCATATGTTCTGTTTTTGTCTGTTGTATTAATGAATGTTTTGGACAAATTGAGAGGTGTGACATTATCTGGTTTGAATGAGGTGTTTCAGAAATTTGCTTCTTGTGAAATATTGAGAGAACAGAGTGACTAGTGACTATTAATTGATGCTAATGTATTGTCCAAAGGTAACAAACAAGTAATTATTCACATTCCAACTGATTAATGCAGCTCAGAACAGTATCTTTATATGTCAAATGCCTTCCCCCTCCCCAGAAATAAGGGAGCTCTGGGCTTGAACTTGGATGTACAGAAGTGAGATTATTTCTCCTGTAGTGCTCCATAATTAATGAAACTACTCTCTGATGATAGTGAACAAGTAGCTTAAAAAGCAGCAGTTAAGACATTCTTAGTAGATCTGTTCTATTTGGTGAGTCTTATTAGAGAACACTCAGCATCACTGTTTTACTTAGTTTATTTATTGTGTACATTGGATGAGTGCAGCTGCTGATTGAAATAGATACAATATATTTTTAAGAACTGACTGTGTGTGTGTGTGTGTGTGTGTGTGTGTGTGTGTGTGTGTGTGAAAACCAGTGAGGTTTTAGTAATAGTAGCATAATATGACAGTAGAATCTTCATACATTCAAAAGCAGCTATATTTATATTATCTAGTCATAAAATTACTGCATTTTATAAATGACGTATATTATTGATGTCATTTTAACAGCAAGTGGTTTTTAAACTGTTTCCATAGATATGTATGTAAATAATGTATTGTTGGATGTATTGATTTAAGGAAATGAACTGATAAGAACTATTCAAAGAACTGGGAATTCTGTAAATTTTCAGAAAGGCAATAACATAGGTGAAAATGATATTAAATCTGCTTCTGTGAGTAACATCATTTTTATTACTGAAGTGGAATATTATATCATTCTAAAACTGTTCCATATTTGTGTGTGCATCAGATTGGTGGCAACTTATCAGCCATTCTCTCAGAGCATTTTGTACATTTTGTAGTGATTTGTAAGTGATGTACAATGAATGACTGATCAGTGTTCGGTTGATCATCTGTCTCATTCATGTAATTTTTATATATGAAAAATTATTTTGAAGGACTATCTTGTAAAGTATCAGAACTTCATTTGTTTATCTTGAGGGCTAGAAGGAGTTTATGTAACATGCTTCCATTTATCTGTGGACATACATTGTTCACTTTGATAAGAAGGAAACCATTGCAGTAGTGTACTAACTGAGAAATTATTCTCCACTCTGCGTTGTTTTGCAGTTTCTTTGAGTTTCATAATAGGCATTAACGTATGTTGAAAATGCTGTTCAATACTGTACACTTTATTTACTTCTGCTTGTAGGTAGTTTCTGCACATTTTGTGGCTTTTCAGTGAATGGAGCTTAAGCAATAATATGTACAAGCAGTGCTTTAATATGCTACAGGTTGTATATGATAGGTGGAAGCAGCTTGCTCTTCTAAAACTGCCTGCAGTATTTCTTTTATTCCAGAGCTAAACAGATTTTTTTTCCTGTTTGTAATGCTGCCTTGGATCTTTCATAATCCAATCTAAAGGAGCTGATAACTGCTCCCTTGCCCTCAAGAATGCCCGAGATGGATCACATATGGAAAATGAAAAGGTTTAAATATGTTTTAGCTGTTCGATTTTCAAAGATTTGTTGCGAGTTCCTAAACTACAGAAAGATATTTTATAGTAGTCTGTTTGTAATACATGTATTAAATTGTAAATATACTTGTTAGTCATATGTATTATGCACAAATAAACATATGCTGTAACAGTCATGATACATAAACTGTTAAATGTGACTTCAATATTCCTTATCATGGAAATACTCTTAACAACTTGCACTGCGGCTGTATAGATTACCATGTGGGTGGTTATGTTCATTCTTCTCTAATTCTGCTGCTGCTACAAAACCACACGTCCAAGTAAGGCAGTTAAATGTAGAAAAGGCAGATCAAAACCAGATAAATCCCCCTAGATGCTAAGGCTCACACATTAGAACTCAACTTGTAGTTAGCGCATGGCAAATGAGATTCATATTCACGAGAAGTTATTTGTGGGGTCACAGGATTACACCCAAAGATATCAGAAATACAGGAGAGTGTGTGATGTAACATTAAATTAGAATGTGCTGCTTCTGCAAGTACGAGGAATGTAATAATTGATAGTAGAGAAAAAGAGAATAATCTGATGGAAAATATGGAAAGGAATGAGTGAGTAACACACACACACACACACACACACACACACTCACACTCACTCACTGTGTGTGTGTGTGTGTGTGTGTTTCATAATGATTATAACAAGGAAAGAAAAAGACAAAGAGAGGATGCATCCATCCATCCATCCCATCCATCCATCCATAATGTCTGACCCACCTCACATGATGAACCTTCACCTGCATTCCACCCATGTCAGTTTTCGCTACAAATTGTGATAAGTGCAGTATACAAATTACACACTTGTGTGCCTCTCTCAGCTTGGAGCCTCAAGTGGTGATTTGTATTGCTTGGTACCTAAACTGGCCCTGGTTACATGTCGATGTGTGGAATCAGCTGATGGAAACTAACTCTGTATACTGTATTATAATCAGCTGTTACTATCTCGTAGTGCACCCTTGGTCTAACGGCAGTGTCTTTGATTAGTGATCAAAACGTCCTCGATCCCAGGTTTGAAACCCATCACCACTTAAATTTTGAATAAAAATCATCAGCAGTGATGGCTGAAGACTTCCAGCATAAGAAGTCACTGTTCTTCAGCCAACGGCTTTGTCAAAGAAGGCGGAAGAGTGGACAAAGATTCAAGGCCCTCTCTTGTCCTTGGGGTGGAAAACTGCCCCTAAAGGCAGAAGAATCGGCAATGATCAATGGCATAAGGAAGAAGAAGGCAGTGGAAACCAGTGCATTAAACACACACAACATGTATCCACAGGAAATGTGGCCTGTAATTGAAGAAGTGTTGTGATGATCCCTCCATTGGCAAAAGATACCAGGTTTGTTCCCCCCATTTGGAACTCTGGGAGGGGCCTGACAAGAGGGAAGTGACCATGAGAAAATGATTGAATAAACAATGAAAGGATAATGTTCTGTGAGTCGGGGCATAGAATATCAAAAGTCTGAATGTGGTAGGGGAGCTAGAAAATCTGAAAAGGGAAATGCTAAGGGTCAAACTTGGCTATAGCTGGGGCTCAGTGAAGCGAAATGGGAAGAAAGTAAGGATTTCTGGTCAGATGAGTATAGAGAAATATCAACAGCAGCAGAAAATGGTACAATGGAAGTAAGATTTACTACAAATAGGAAGGTAGGGCAGAGAGTGAGTTACTGTGAACAGTTAAGTGACAAGGTTTTTCTCGTCAAAATCTGCAGCAAACCAACAACAACAACAACAACAACAACGGTAGTTAAAGTATAAATGCCGATGTAGCAAGCCGAAGCCGAAGATGAAGAAAGAGAGAGAGAGAGAGAAAATGTATGAGGACATTGAAAGGGTAATTCAGTATGTAAAGGGGAATAAAAATCTATTAGTCATGAGGGGCTGGAATGCAGTTGTAGGGGAGGGAGTAGAAGACAGGGTTACAGGAGAATATGGGCTTGTTGCTAGGAATGGGAGAGGAGAAAGACTATTGAGTTCTGCAATAATAATACTGAATATTGTCTTCGAGAATCGCAAGAGAATGTATACTTGGAAAAGGCCAGGAGACACAGGAAGATTTCAATTATGTTACATCATGGTCAGACAGAGCCTCCGAAATCAGATATTGGATTGTAAGGCATACCCAGGGACAGATAAAGACAGATCACAATTTAGTAGTGATGAAGAGTAGGCTGAAGTGCAAAGAAAAGGGATATGGAAGTACCAAGCTGTTTTGCTTAACTGCCAGTATGGACATTGTAGGACAAAACCTCGGGCCGCATAGGTGATGGGCGTTATAGTAGCCATTCAAATAGAAATTCAGTTTTTCCCAAACCATGGTTACCACTTACACATTTTGAATCTACATATTGTAAGGTATCACACCAAATATTTTTAAGTGAAAAAGAAAAATTACGTGCATTTTTCCGAAGATTTACCTAGTGACCAGTTTTCCATACCTCGTCAGGTATTGTGGCCTGTGCCTTTGTAACAGGATTGCAGGTTTGCATTTCAGATTTTCTAGGGGTCTTCACACACTACTGTCTGAAGGCATACCAAGCGACTGCAGCAGACCATTTACTATTGGACTTCCATACTAGGCCAAATATAACACAACAGAGACGATTTTTTAATAATATAACTTAATTCAAAATTGTCATAAAGGGCAAGAGAGGTGGATGATAGCTTTCTGGTTAAAACAGATTAGAAGTGAGTTTTATTTGTTGTATTCTGGATTTTTCTTGGAAGTAACTAACTCTCATTAGGTGAACACCTTGGCCACCTTACCCAACGAGTAATGTGGCCATTTTTCCCAATTGGGTGCCCTGTTGCACTATTGATCCACAGAAGAACTAAAATAAATAACAAGGAACTACATTTATAGGCCAAACATCAATGTTGTAAAAAAGCGTTACTATAAATGAGTTATATCAGATGATTCAAATAAAAAAAAAAAAAGAAAATAAAAGCAAGCTCCTGCTATCAGTCTCATGCACAACAATGATGATTTGTGTTAGAACTAGTCTGCTCACTTCTCCGCCAGCCAGCAGAGCTGTTCAGAGCAAAAATTATGCAATGGCCACTCCTCCCATCCTGGCCACTTTGCTCAATATTCCCCTACCGATCACTATTAGTTTGTAACCTACAAAAATTAATATGTTTCTGAGACAATAATTGCAGTAGGAGATGTGATGATAAATGATTACAAACTCTTTTAAATGACATTTTTCTCTTACTCATTCCACTGTATTGCAACAGCCTTAATTTGATTAAATACTACTTGCTGCAAACATGTACCACATTTGAAGATGCACATTCACGAGTCTGTTACTTCTGTTTGACATTTATACCATGGCAGCTGATTGGTGCTAGATGTGCACACTCCTTGAGTTGTCAGCATTGGGAGACGAACAATGGAATATTTCCTCCTCTCGCTTCCGTTAACCCTGCAATGACCACACTACATACCACTCTGCCCCCGACGTAAGCCGCAAAATTTACTTAGCTCATGCTGGATTCACCAAGGTCAACTGAAATTAAAATATTACTGTTTCTCTAAGTATTTTTGTATGTTATTGGACAAGAAAAATACTCTTTAAGAAGCTGTTACGGTTAGTTGACGTTTTGTGTTTGGCTGTTAGTTGCTTGATGCATTATATTACAAAATACGGCTGAGAATTGTTAGCCGCATGAATATTCATGTGGACCACAGTTTGAAGACCACTGCTATAGGTACTCCAATAATGAGTATTTCATAGTGTGACGATGTTCCCTGCTTTCCTTTTTTGTTTGTTGTCCTCGGTGTTGACGTACTGGCTGAAAAAATAGGGGGTGGAAGCGCAACTACTGTGTACTGTAAATGCTGTAGCAGACAGATGCACAGTTGCGTTTCACAGTCTTCTACTTTCACTGTTCATAACCCCCAACATTACACAGTTACATGGCCAGTGCACTACTGTTTAACTTTCAATAAGCCTCATTAATAGGTTGCAGGTGAACATTCACATACTGTTGCAATAGTTTACTGTTGAACATCTACGAGCAGTAAAAGCCTAACCACAAAGTTCACAGTTCTTGAAGAATAGAAAGGTACGTACAGAGCAGACTCTGACACTGTCATTGTTTTAACACTTGGCCTAATTGTGTAACAATTACTTCACAGTTAAGTTGAAGCATTGTTGTTCTACCCAACACAGGTTTCTCATCTGAAACTCTTCCGTGGACCGACTGTCTCGGAACCAAAAATCGGGCTCTTATGCAATTACAGGCACTGAAACTGCACATTGTTGGAAGTTAAATTTACAGAAATTACAATTAAAACTTAATTCATTAAATTAACTGAATACATCGAAAAATTGGTTCTTTAACAGTTTCTTCTACTACAGGATTTAGCCTGAATTATTTGCTTATATCATGAAATTAGCAAATATAAGTACACAAACAATACTTTGGATAAAACTGTTACTTACTTTGGTAATATGTTTTCGAATAGATCCAAATAGATCCTTTAAGAATACTATTAGTTGTTCCTCTAAACGTTCATAATTAAGCAGAATTTATATTTGTTTATAATTCAGCAATAGAATTTCAGTTACGAAACAATTACTGATTTCACCCTACAACAAGATACTAACTACGTATAATTGAAATACATTAGAAAATCAATTACATACGTAAAACTAAGCACAAATATATCTAAAAACAAAGATGATGTGACTTACCAAATGAAAGTGCTGGCAGGTCGACAGACACACAAACAAACACAAACATACACACAAAATTCAAGCTTTCGCAACAAACTGTTGCCTCATCAGGGAAGAGGGAAGGAGAGGGAAAGACGAAAGGATGTCTTTCCCTCTCCTTCCCTCTTTCCTGATGAGGCAACAGTTTGTTGCGAAAGCTTGAATTTTGTGTGTATGTTTGTGTTTGTTTGTGTGTCTGTCGACCTGCCAGCACTTTCATTTGGTAAGTCACATCATCTGTGTTTTTAGATATATATTTCCTACGTGGAATGTTTCCCTCTATTATAACCAAACTAAGCACAAAATTAGATCTGGTGTTATATTCTTTAAAACTGAGAGCGAACCTTTCTGTTTTATGAAAATGGAGATTATACTCGCGTATGTTAATAGTAATTAGTCAAAAATGAAGAAAAAAAAAATAAAAAATTAAGGAAACAAGAGGGGAAGTAAAATTATCCCACTTGCTTCATCACTGTAGGCAGTTTGGTTGAAGAGAGATCAACATATCTAAAAAGGGCAATTGTAGAACTTCCAAAGAAAAACTTATGTACAAAGAAGGTGACTGTTAAGGATCCATAGGTAACAGAAGAAATACTTCAATTGATCGATGAAAGAAGGAAGTACAAAAGTACAAGTCACTTGGGAATCTCAGGAGTGCTGAAACCTTCAGGACAGGGATAGGAAACAGAAGACAACTTTAGGAGCAGGTCAGGCTGCAACACAATGGTGTGGAAGTGGACTGCCCCTGAGCACGTTGATACATTTTTATTTAAGAACTCTTTTATGTTACACAAGCATGAATGCCACACAATCCAGTGAGATACTCGTTAACTCTGGGCTTAAGCCCATTTCTACAATGCTGGCAGCTTACAAATGTGCAGCAAAATATGTGGCGAATTTGGAGTTATTGTATTAACAAATTCTGTAACAAACTTTTAATAATTGAATCCTTAAAAACCAAAATCCTTAATGAAACTTAAGTTAATCCAAAACATTTATCATCACAAACTTAAAATTATTAGCAAATACTGTTAAATTTGAAACTGCTCCGTGGAATGAGTGTAGCTCCCATCTGAAATGAACACAGACCTTGGGCACTGCTCCTTTTGGAAAAATTATTTGTAAGTATACAAAATTGACACGGATAGACAAAATTAATATATGAGCACAAGCCCTATTAGCAAAATACTAACAACCTAGAAATTGGTCACTGGAGTGCTGTAGTGCCCAAGTGAACTTAACCAGACCTGAGGCCCTGGTCCTCTGTGAAATTGTTTATATAGTTAAATATACCAATCCAGAAAACACATACTTAATGAACCTTACCTTTTTTAAAATCCTGCAACCATTTAACTACTAAAGTTGACTGTTTCTATCTGCTTGGCCATACACAAACGCCATCACTGCTTATTCCTGACATAAATACTGGACCATTTTGCTTCTTACATACGCTGCATCAATCACAGCAAGGAACACATGGCACATGGTCAGAGGAACTGTCATTCATCAGTGCCATCTACCATGGCAATGATGCTTTTCCAGATGAATGGGGCTTTTTTCCTCCATTTCCAGTCAGCACTCTGTCCCTGCAGTTTGTTGGTTTTATTCAATATAACAACTATGGGGGTGCCACTCTTATTTTAAAACATACAATTCCAAGCAAACTAGGTGTCAGGCACTGCCCTATTTTAAGAAAAATAACCATAGCAGGTGGAAAGTACCAAATATGTTGAGCTGCTATTGGTTATGTTAAACAAGTAATTCATGGGCAAGTAATGAATTCTAAAGTGTGTCATCCAGGGAGAACTTGCCAACATCCAAACAGACTTAACAAAAATGAGTGAAGCACAATGGTAGGAAACTCGGGGCAGTCAAACCTTGTTACAGCGTAGGCTTTATCAACCCATCACTGAGTACATACATACATAACTTGGTAGGAGCAGTGCTGCAACTGGGCAAGGGATTAGAGCACTTCTATGATAAGTTTCCACAGAAATAATGGATTAAAAGGATCCCATTGGTAAGACTGGGTCTTCCAGCCTCCTTCAGACAACCTAATACCTTTCTCATATGTCTGAGATGTTCTTCAAAGCTCATGCTATAGAATGCCATGTTATCCAGGTGCATAGTATGTAGGTGATGTGATTGATATCACTGAGGGTCAACACCTAGATATCTTGCATGACTGAAAAAAGAGGGTTTGGTAGCTTAATAAACTGAATCCACATATTTACCTGTCTACTGGCCACACTACGTCCCTGACTCTCATGTACTCCACTCCCTTTGGGTAAGCTAAGAAGGGAAAATATGTGTGACACACACACACACACACACACACACACACACACACACACACACAAATTGTTAATCATATCCTCTAAAATGGCCTACATATAGTAATTGAGTTAAAAATTGTGTCTTAAGGCCTTTGGTACTCATCTGTGAACTCTTGTTGATTGTGGTGTACACACACTAAGTGAGAAATAAATGTAGAATTACTATTATTTCGGAAGACAAACCAACAGTTTACTTTTTTTTAAAGGGGTGGGGTGGGGGGCATGTGCATGTTCTCTTATGTTGCTGGACAGGTTACTCTATTGTGGAATGCGTATAGGACAAGAGAATTTAGTGTTGAGTGTTTGTGATTTAAAGAGAGATTCGAAGTAGTTTGGAGTCCAGTTTCTCATAAGTTTAGTAGATGCAGAAATTTTATAAATTAAAATAAACTTTGTGGGTTTGTGGTGAAGCATATTGGAATATTTTTACTTCCCCCCCCCCCTCCCCCCAGGGTCAGGGGGTTATAATAGGTGTGAGGTATTCCTGCCTGTCATAAGAGGCGACTAACAGGAGTCTCACTCATTTCAGCCTTTATGTGATGGTCCCCTGCAGGGTTTTTGACCTCCATTTTTCGAAATTTTCCCGAAGAGTGAGCCAACTGGGTAATGGCGCCTTACATGGTGCATAGTGTCCATCGTGTGTTGGACTTCTTGCATCCTTTGTCGGCATGGATCTGCTCTTCCGCTTGTTCTCCAGCTGTCGGATGAGGTCACCCTCCTGGGTGTGTTTTCCTCCATCCTCTGTACAGTATTGCTTTCTGCGCTGTTGGCGATAATGGAATTCTTACTCTGTTTGTGCCTGATATCCTGCATGGTAGCCAGTCGGTCGGAGTGGGTGGCATCAGGGCAAATGACCTGCCATGAAGTGTAGTACATCATCTCTTGCTGGTGGTCAAACACCACCAGTCTCTAAGCGATCAAGGTCTTAACTTCAACGCTAAGAAATACTATCCCAATATCCCAAATAGTTCCCCCATTGCCCCCCCACCCGCCCCCCCCCCCTCATCCCCCTGGCCACACCATGGGAAGAACGCCAGGCTACGGATGGCAGTGAAGCATACTCGTATGTACAAGAGTTGATGGGAAATTTTTTTGTCAATGAAATCTCAGTTTTTTTTGTGGAGCATTAAGAGGGCAAGTTTGGGGATGTGGAGGGCTTGTCCAAAATGTGGTCAGTGTCGGTCTTGATCAAAACAGCAACCTCTGCCCAGTCACGGGCGCTACTCGCCTGTGACAAGCTGGGGGGATGTTTCTGTTTCAGTCACTCCCCATAAGAGCTTAAATATGGTCCAGGGTGTTATATTTCACATGGACATTTGATTGCAATCTGACGATGAGCTGCGATCCAGTTTAGAGCGGCGAGGTGTCTGTTTCGTACGGCACGTCCACCAGGGTCCGAGGGATAATCAGATTGCCACCAGTGCCTTCATCTTGGCCTTTGAGTGTGACATATTACCCAAGAAGTTCAAGGTGATGGTCTACCGCTGTGACGTAAAGACTTATATCCCTCCCCCAATGCGGTGTTTTAAGTGCTAGAAGTTCGGCCATATGTCTTTCCGCTGTACTTCCATTGTCACCTGTCAGGATAGTCGACATCCTTCACATCCCAATACTCCCTGTGCCCCGCCTCCCATCTGTGTCAACTGAGGAGGGCACCATTCGCCTTGATCACTAGGCTGCAGGATTCTCCAGAAAGAAAGAAAAATAATGGACTACAAGACCCTGGACCGACTGACCTACACTGAAGCTAAGAGAAAATATGATGGGCTACATCCTGTGTATATGACGTCAACCTACGCCGCCGCTATGACAACAGTTCTACCACCTTCCATTCCGCCGCGTACAGCTCCCAGAGCTGACAGACTCCACCTGCCCCTTGATGGTGGGGGGCACTTCCCTCCCTGTCGCCCCTGCAAAACCTACTTCAGTAGCAACACCCCTCCCTCCCCAACCAATGGGGAAGTCAGTCCCCACTTCTCAGCCGGAGAAGCATAAGTCTTCTTCAGCTCCTCTCACCAGGAATGGATCCCTTGGGACACTCCCTTCCCAGGTTCCTACCAGTGGCAAAGCTGACACCTGCCAGTGGCTGAAGCAGCCACAGGTAGCTGGTCATAGGTTTTATCCTCCTCAGTCGCTGAGACTGAATCAGTGAAGGCCTCCCAGCCGGACAAACCTAAGGCGCAGTGAGAGAAACCTAAAATGAAAAAGATCGCCCAGAACAAAGGCACTGCAGTGGCACCCACACCACCATTACCTACAAGCTCTGTGTCTGAGGATGACATGGAGATTCTGGCGTCCACTGATGACTTAGATCATACTGGGCCCTTGGACACAATGGATGTCGGTCGCACAGGTACTCATCTGGTGGCAGCAAGTGACCCTGAGGCATAGACTGCCTCATTGAGTGTTTCATGCCTTCCCAGTCTCAAGATCACATAATCCTCCAGTGGAATTACGGCGGTTTTTTCCACCACCTGGCTGAGCTATGGCAACTCTTAAGCTTTACACCTGCTTTCTGTATTGCCTTCCAGGAAACCTGGTTCCTGGCAATGCAGACCCCTGCCCTGCGCAGCTATAAGGGATATTAAAGGAACTGTAGTGACTATAATAGTGTGTCAGGTGGAGTTTGTATCTATGTCCCGAACTCAGTATGTAGTGAACCTGTGCCCCTTGAAACCCTCTTGAAGCTGTGGCAGTCAGGATAAGGACGACATAGGAAATAACTGCCTGCAATGTATGTCTTCCTCCAGATAGTGCAGTACCCCTGAACGTATTGGCTGCACCGATTGATCAACTACCTAAACCTTTCCCATCTTTGGGAGACCTTTAACTCGCATAACCCCTTGTGGTGTGGCGCCATGCTTACCGACCGAGGTAGGGAGATCGAAAATTTACTATCACAACTTGACCTCTGCCTCTTAAATGCAGGTGCCCCCACACATTTCAGCATGGTACATGGCACATATTCGGCCATTGATCTCTCGGTTTGCAGTCCTGGTCTGCTCCCATCTACCTACTGGAGAGCACATGATGACCTGTGTGGTAGTGACCACTTTCCCATCTTCTTGTCACTCCCCCGGCATCACGCCCAAGAACACCCACCCAGATGAGCTTTAAACAAGGCAGACTGGGAAACCTCCTCCTCTGCTGTCACCGCTGTATCTCCCCCACATGGTGCCATCGATGTTGTTGAGCAGGCCACTACAACGATCGTTTCTGCAGCAGAAAACGCGATCCGTCGTTCTTTAGGGTGCACCCAGTGAAAGATAGTCCCTTTGTGGTCACCAGAAATTGCGTTGGCAAGCTCTACAGTGACATATGCGGCACCCTTCCCTTGAGCACCTAATAGCCTTTAAGCAACTCTGTGCCCGCGTATGCCAAATTATAAAAGAAGAAAACAGGAGTGTTGGGAGAGGTACGTGTCGACGATTGGGTGCCATACGTCACCTTCCCGAGTCTGGACAAAGACCAGACATGTTTTTGGGCATCAGACCCTAAAAGGTGTACCTGGCATTAACATCAATGGAGCATTATCTAGCGATGCACACGTGATTGCTGAGCACTATGCTCGAGCGTCTATGTCGCACCCTCAAATGGCAGATGGAAAGGAAAGTCCTCTCATTCACTACACACCACAGTGAATCGTATAATGCCCTATTTACAGAGTGGGAGCTCCTCAGCGCCCTTGCACATTGCCCCAACACAGCTCCTGGGCCGAATCGGATCCACAGTCAGATGATTAAACATCTCTCGTCTCACTACAAGTGACATCTCCTCGTCATCTTCAACCAGATCTGGTGTGATGTCGTCTTTCCATCACAATGGCGGGAGAACATCATCATTCTGGTGCTGAAATCCAGTCAAAACCTGCTTGACGTGTAAAGCTACTGGCCCATCAACCTCACCAACTTCCTTTGTAAGCTGCTGGAACATATGGTGTGTCGACATTTGAGTTGGGTCATGGAGTCACGTGGCCTACTGGCTCCATGTCAGGGCAGCTTCTACCAGGGTCGCTCTACCACTTTGTTTATATATATAAAACAAAGAAGATGTGACTTACCAAACGAAAGCGCTGGCAGGTTAATAGACACACAAACATACACACAAAATTCTAGCTTTCGCAACCAACGGCTGCTTCATCAGGAAAGAAGGAAGGAGAGGGAAAGATGAAAGAATGTGGGTTTTAAGGGAGAGGGTAAGGAGTCATTCCAATCCTGGGAGCGGAAAGACTTACCTTAGGGGAAAAAGGGGTGGTATACACTTGCATGCACATACATATCCATCCGCACATACACAGACACAAGCAGACATTGGTAAAAGCAAAGAGTTTGGGCAGAGATGTCAGTCGAGGCGGAAGTACATAGGCAAAGATGTTGTTGAATGACAGGTGAGGTATGAGCGGCGGCAACTTGAAATTAGCGGATGTTGAGGCCTGGTGGGTAACGAGAAGAGAGGATATACTGAAGGGCAAGTTCCCATCTCCGGAATTCTGACAGGTTGGTGTTAGTGGGAAGTATCCAGATAACCCGGACGGTGTAACCCTGTGCCAAGATGTGCTGGCCGTGCACCAAGGCATGTTTAGCCACAGGGTGATCCTCATTACCAACACACACTGTCTGCCTGTGTCCATTCATGTGAATGGACAGTTTGTTGCTGGTCATTCCCACATAGAAAGCTTCACAGTGTAGGCAGATCAGTTGGTAAATCACGTGGGTGCTTTCACACGTGGCTCTGCCTTTGATCGTGTACACCTTCCGGGTTACAGGACTGGAGTAGGTGTTGGTGGGAGGGTGCATGGGACAGGTTTTACACCGGGGGCGGTTACAAGGGTAGGAGCCAGAGGGTGGGGTAGTTGGTTTGGGGATTTCATAGGTATGAACTAAGAGGTTACGAAGGTTAGGTGGACGGCGGAGAGACACTCTTTGTGGAGTGGGGAGGATTTCATGAAGGATGGATCTCATTTCAGGGCAGGATTTGAGGAAGTCGTATCCCTGATGGAAAGCCACATTCAGAGTCTGATCCAGTACCGGAAAGTATCCTGTCACAAGTGGGGCACTTTTGGGGTTCTTCTGTGGGAGGTTCTGGGTTTAAGGGGATGAGGAAGTGGCTCTGGTTATTTGCTTCTGTACCAGGTTGGGAGGGTAGTTGCGGGATGCGAAAGCTGTTTTCAGGTTGTTGGTGTAATGGTTCAGGGATTCAGGACTGGAGCGGATTCGTTTGCCACGAAGACCTAGGCTGTAGGGAAGGGACCGTTTGATGTGGAATAGGTGGCAGCTGTCATAATGGAGGGATGGTGTACATGATCAAAGGCAGAGCCACGTGTGAAAGCACCCACGTGATTTACCAACTGACCTGTCTACACTGTGAAGCTTTCTATGTGGGAATGACCAGCAACAAACTGTCCATTCACAGGTTGATACACACACACACACACACACACACACATATATATATATATATATATATATATATATATATATATATATACAAACGAAAGTGCTGGCAGGTCGATGGACACACAAACATACACACAAAATTCAAGCTTTCGCAACAAACTGTTGTCTCATCAGGAAAGAGGGAAGGAGAGGGAAAGACGAAAGGATGTGGGTTTTAAGGGAGAGGGTAAGGAGTCATTCCAATCCCGGGAGCGGAAAGACTTACCTTAGGGGGAAAAAAGGACGGGTATACACTCGTACACACACACATATCCATCCACACATATACAGACACAAGCAGACATTTGTATGTATATACAAAGATGATGTGACTTACCATACGAAAGCGCTGGCAGGTCGATAGATACACAAACTAACCTTTCCTCCAAACCTCTCTCCCAATTCGAAACCTCTGTCATATCCAAAGGCCTCACCTTCAGCCCCACTCCCAGATTCAACCAAACAGCCCTCGTCAAAGATTTACAGTCCTACACTCGTACTCTCTGCATTAACCTTTCCTCCAAACTTCTCTCCCAATCCGAAACCTCTGTCATATCCAAAGGCCTCACCTTCAGCCCCACTCCCAGATTCAACCAAACAGCCCTCGTCAAAGATTTACTGTCCTACACTCGTACTCTCTGCATTAACCTTTCCTCCAAATTTCTCTCCCAATCCGAAACCTCTGTCCTATCCAAAGGCCTCACCTTCGGCCCCACTCCCAGATTCAACCAAACAACCCTCGTCAAAGATTTACTGTCCTACACTCGTACTCTCTGCATTGTTTGTGTATCTATCGACCTGCCAGCGCTTTCGTATGGTAAGTCACATCATCTTTGTTTTTAAATATATTTTTCCCGCATGGAATGTTCCCTCTATTATACAGGGTGTTACAAAAAGGTACAGCCAAGCTTTCAGGAAACATTCCTCACACACAAATAAAGAAAAGATGTTATGTGGACATGTGTCGGGAAACACTTAATTTCCATGTTAGAGCTCATTTTAGTTTCGTCAGTATGTACTGTACTTCGTCAATTTACCGCCATTTGGCCCAATTGAAGGAAGGTAATGTTGACTTCGGTGCTTGTGTTGACATGCGACTCATTGCTCTACAGTACTAGCATAAAGCTCATCAGTACGTAGCATCAACAAGTTTGTGTTCATTACGAATGTGGTTTTGCAGTCAGTGCAATGTTTACAAATGCGGAGTTGGCAGATGCCCATTTGATGTATGGATTAGCACGGGGCAATAACCGTGGTGCGGTACGTTTGTATCGAGACAGATTTCCAGAACGAAGGTGTCCCGACAGGAAGTCGTTCGAAGCAATTGATCGCCGTCTTAGGGAACACGGAACATTTCGGCCTATGACTCGCGACTGGGGAAGACCTAGAACGACGAGGACACCTGCAATGGACGAGGCAGTTCTTCGTGCAGTTGACGATAACCCTAATGTCAGCATCAGAGAAGTTGCTGCTGTACAAGGTAACGTTGACCACATCACTGTATGGATAGTGCTACGGGAGAACCAGTTGTTTCCGTACCATGTACAGCGTGTGCAGGCACTATCAGCAGCTGATTGACCTCCACAGGTACACTTCTGCGAATGGTTCATCCAACAATGTGTCAATCCTCATTTCAGTGCAAATGTTCTCTTTACGGATGAAGCTTCATTCCAACTTGATCAAATTGGAAATTTTCACTATCAACATGTGTGGGCTGACGAGAATCCGCACACAATTGTGCAATCACGTCATCAAGACAAATTTCCTGTGAACGTTTGGGCAGGCATTGTTGATGATGTCTTGATTGGGCCCCATGTTCTTCCACCAACGCTTAATGGAGCACGTTATCATGATTTCATACGGGATACTCTACCTGTGCTGCTAGAACATGTGCCTTTACAACTACGACACAACATGTGGTTCATGCACGGTGGAGCTCCTGCACATTTCAGTCGAAGTGTTCGTACGCTTCTCAACAGATTCGGTGACTGATGGATTGGTAGAGGCGGACCAATTCCATGGCCTCCACGGTCTGCTGACCTCAACCCTCTTGACTTTCATTTATGGGGGCATTTGAAAGCTCTTGTCTACGCAACCCCGGTACCAAATGTAGAGACTCTTCGTGCTCGTATTGTGGACGGCTGTGATACAATACGCCATTCTCCAGGGCTGCATCAGCGCATCAAGGATTCCATGTGACGGAGGGTGGATGCATGTATCCTCGCTAACGGAGGACGTTTTGAACATTTCCTGTAACAAAGTGTTTGAAGTCACGCTGGTACGTTCTGTTGCTGTGTGTTTCCATTCCATGATTAATGTGATTTGAAGAGAAGTAATAAAATGAGCTCTAACATGGAAAGTAAGTGTTTACGGACACATGTCCACGTAATATATTTTCTTTCTTTGTGTGTGTGGAATGTTTCCTGAAAGTTTGGCCTTACCTTTTTGTAACACCCTGTATATCTAAAAACAAAGATGATGTGACTTACCAAACGAAAGCAATGGCAGGTCGATAGACACACAAACAAACACAAACATACACACAAAATTCTAGCTTTTGCAACCAACGGTTGCTTCATCAGGAAAGGGGGAAGGAGAGGGAAAGACGAAAGGATGTGGGTTTTAAGGGAGAAGGTAAGGAGTCATTCCAATCCCGGGAGCAGAAAGACTTACCTTAGGGGGAAATAAGGTGTGGTATACACTCGCATACACACACATATCCATCCGCACATACACAGACACAAGCAGACACAGTGATTGAGAAGTTGCAGTTTTCACATTAACATCTTTATAACCTGTGGCTCTTATGTGGCGTAGAACCTTAATAACACACTTTTAGAGTAAGAATTAACATTTATTGCAGCACTGGACAAAGCAGACACAGAAATGGATGTCGAACATGGTGCAAGTGAACAAAGATAGAAAACCAAGCCAAAGAAAGTAATCAAAGAAGTGTCACTTTGTGTGAGATGCCACAAACCTTTGGCGGCAATTTCAGCCACATGTAACAACTAAAAGTTGCATTTAAGTATTATAATATTCAACATCATATGCCAACCATTGGCTGACCTCTGTACTTCATTCTAAGAACTTTGTGTCACACATTATGATTGCATAACATACGCACGGTCAAAGAAATGAACCAAGAGGGTAATTTGTCATGAAAAAATTTTTACACTTGGTGTTCTGCCTGGCAGCAGCACTGATATGTTTGGCTAGAGTGTGATGGGCGGTATGAGACCTTCCTAACTTCCCCTCCCACCCCACTGCAAAAATTAAAAATTAAATGCAAATTTTTATTGTTGATGGTGTTGTTTAAGAGTGCAGCTACTTTTGAAATAAATGGCAATGGACAATCTAAAGAGATTTTTCTTGGAAATGGCTCGGTGCACAGGCATGAAATTCTACTGCACATTTGTTGTGGCAAATCGACTATAAAAATAATGATGTAGTTTGTGGAAAAATCGTATTGATTCCGTAGGGGCAAGTGATATTGATAAGTGGACATAGATGGCAGTGATATGTTTCAGTGTGTTTCATTTTTATATATGTCTGATTTGTTCTATTGTTCTGGCATTCACTCTCGATATGTTTCAGCACTGACTTGCCATTTTTGTAATTTGTCCTTTAGTGTAAATATATTAAATTATCATGCAAGTGTGTAGCTTATTCTTTCTCACCACCAGTTCAGTTCTCTTAAGGTTCAAAGTGGTGACACTGTCAAAGAATTATCATCATCATTAACAATACTGACAGCCCTACAATCAAGTTGGAGCCACAGCAGGAACTTCAAAATGCAGCTCAACAGGACACTACAGTAGAGGCAATCTCTTGAAATGAACCTACAGTCCGTACAGTTCAAGGTAGGAACTTCCGAAATGTTAAACATCTCTCTTTCTGGGCGAAATGACCACACCTATGGTTCAGGCAGGCAGAGAGCATATTTTTGCAACCTGACATCCTAGCTTTTCTTGACAGGCTTCATTCATTGTGTGGTGGTACATTTGTAGGAGGCACAAATTAAGCAACTGGAAGACTTGTAAAGTTCACAGGGTTATGAGATTCTAAAGCAAATTTATCAAAGATTATTATTT
The DNA here is from genome assembly GCF_021461395.2 of Schistocerca americana. Lineage (NCBI taxonomy): Eukaryota > Metazoa > Arthropoda > Insecta > Orthoptera > Acrididae > Schistocerca > Schistocerca americana. The sequence continues at coordinate 392,951,503 of NC_060126.1, read as the reverse complement.
AATCTTGTAGTGCAGATTGCATAAACTATTATAGGAGATGCCAACTGGTGACATACCACCAAAACAAATGTTGGAACAGCTAAAATTGCTAGCTGGCAATGATTTGTCGCCTAAGGCTACCCTTCAGTCATTATGGCTTAGGTGGCTACCACCAATAATCAGCACTCTCTTAGCAGCACACATCGAATTACCCTCGATAGTCTTGGTCGACAAAGCTGAGATGATGGCCATATATTCAGAGCATAAAGGTTGTAACACTATCAAACAGACTAGCATGGCTGTAGGCCTCAATCTGAGCATTACCAGTGAAGGTGGGAAAAGCTGCTCTGACTCAGGTATAGTGTCATGCTACGCCCCTAAGCAAAGTAGGACAACTGACAGAATGTGTGAAGCGATTATAAGCCACTGTGGCAGGTGTGAAAACAAAAGTAAACACAGATAAACAAAAACCATAAATTCAGACTTCATGGTATTGGCTCCATCAGCATTTTGACAGAAATGCATGACAATGCATCAGTCCATGCAATTTTCCAAACTACTTTGATGACCCCAGAGGGGGTCGACAAAAAAAAATCACCCTACTACTTCTTTGTCTCCTGCGCCTATTGGGCCATGGCTATGGTCTATTGTTACCATACATAGGCAATGTGGAACATATCTGGGTATGTCATACAAGAAGATTTCTGTTGCCTCACCATTCGATGAGTATCAGCCAACAGGTCACATATCTCTGACATATAACAGCACACATGGGACTGTTTTTATGCTGGTGGAAGGCATTGACTACCATGCAACTCAGAGGCCTATGAGAAGACAGAAGACATTTATGGAGGGATTCGAAAACTGTAGTTTTGAGGAGCTGCAGCTGGCAGATAGAAGGCAACTGACTAAACAGATTAACCTCATGTGCACAATCGAGAAGCAATTTCACCAGTTATTAGTGAGGGACAACATGTCCAAAACAAAGTTTTTGGTAGAACATATTCTGATAGAAGTGTGTTACTGGCTGGAAGTTTTACAAGCAGCAGTTCAAAGGTTTCTATAACTCAATTTCAGAATTGAGATCATGGGAAGAAAAGTTTTGACACTCCATCTTGGGCTACAACACACATTCACATGGCCATTTCTCATGGTGAATGTGATGGAACTGATTTTGGGAGCTGATTTTTTGCAATTTTTCTGATTGGTTCCAGACTTGTTTCTAAACGACTCCTAGAAGTGGCTCAGTTGGCACTAGTTTCCAGTAGTTGCGATGCGATACTGCAAGTATTTCCAGATTGCAGAAGTCAGGAAACTGGGAATGGCTTGCAAGCATGACATGGACACTGCATTCAGACTTCACCTGGTCCTCCAGTAAGAGCCCGACCAAGCAGGCTTACGCCAGAAATGTTTGCTGCACCTAAGGACGACAAAGACAGATGGGTTATTGAAGGAATTGTGTCTCCGTCAGATAGTCAGTGGGTCTCACATATCAATGCAGTCAAAAAAAGTACAGAAATTGATGCATGTGTAGGGACTGTGGAGTCCTGAATTCATATAAATTCTTATACTATTCCTGATAAGTATCCGTTACCTCAGGTGGCAGACTACAACAATTTCATAGCAGGGACAAGAGTTATCAACTTCTGCAAGGCATATGCACCAATTTTGCTCACAAAGGACAACAGGAAGAAGACTGCTATCACAACTCCCTTTGGTTTGTTCTGTTTCAACTTTATGCCCTCTGGTCTTAAAAATGCCACACAAAAATGGCAAAGATTTATTCACCAGTTTCCCAGAGGTGTTCCATTCCTGTTTTGTTGCAAGGATGACATTTTTGTCTTCTCCAACAATATGGAGCAACACAAGGAGTACCTACAAACCCTTTTTCAGAGGCTCAAGGACTTTGGAGTGGTAATCACCAAAGATGATTGCATTTTTGGGAATGAGAGCTTACAGTTTCTTGGGTTCATACCGAGCGAGGTGGCGCAGTGGTTAGCACACTGGACTCGCATTCGGGAGGACGACGGTTCAATCCTGTCTCCGGCCATCCTGATTTAGGTTTTCCGTGATTTCCCTAAATCGCTTCAGGCAAATGCCGGGATGGTTCCTTTGAAAGGGCACGGCCGATTTCCTTTCCCATCCTTCCCTCACCCAAGCTTGCGCTCCGTCTCTAATGACCTCGTTGTCGACGGGACGTTAAACACTAATCTCCTCCTCCTCCTTGGGTTCATTATTTCTGCAAAAGGTCTATCTCCAAACCCCAAAAGTGTACAACTCATCCACGACTTCCCAGTTCAAGGTACAATTAATTTCTACTGACTCCATCTTCCACAGGCAGCTGAAAAACAGGCTCCTTTGACTGCATGTCTAAAGTGTAAGTGAACCTCAGGGAACAAGAAGGTACTGTGGAACGAGAATCTACAGCAGGTCCATAAGGATGTTGAGGATGCTAAGGTGGAGGTTGTGCTGTTACATCATCCTATTCATGATTCCAAACTGGCAATCTTGGTCAACATCAGCCAGGAGGCAGTTGGTGTGATATTGCAACAGAAGATCAATGGCGATTGGCATGCTTTGTCATTGTTTTCCTGCCTCTTGATGGAAACACAGTGCAAATGGAGCAATATAGACAGACAGTGAATTACCAGCCATTCATGCAGGAGTTAAATTCTTGTGGCATTCTTTCCCAAATGACAGACTTAGAATTGCCCCTTTGATGTCACATGGCAGACATCATAACACAGTACTCCACAGATGTTAGACACATAAGTGGCATGAATTATGTTGGGGCTGATTATTTATCATGTAGGAGCACCAGTGTCAAGGCAGACTGCTGGGAGAAAATAGCAGTTGATCAAGAGGAAGACTCTGAATTGGCTTAGTTGTTGGCTAATCAGTCTCATGGTTTGGTGTTTGATAAAGTGGAAGTAAAAGAGATGGGACTTACCTTATGATGTGATACATCACAAGGTAGGTTACATCCTTACATTCCACTGAGACACAGGAAGAGATTTTTTGCACCTTTCATAATTTAGCACACCCAGGAATGAGGGCTTCAGATAAATTGCTGACACAATATGTCATATGGCCTGGAATTAGAAAGGATTCCCCCACTGGGCTCAATGTTGTTAACAGTGTCAGAAGAGTAAGGTCCATTTTATGTACTTACATTTTGATTTGGTGGGACCTCTTCTTTGTTCTGAAAATTATAGCTACATTTTAACGGTGGTGGATTGGTTTGCTTGTTGGCTAGAAGCATTTTTCCAGTATTTCAGCAGACACTGTGGATATGACACTATTGGCACACTGGTTTTCTCACTGTATTGTACCACAAGTGATCATTTCTGACCATTGAAGATACTTTGAGGCTTGTCTGTTTCAAGAGCTGCTACAGATATGCACTGCAGTCGTGTTTAAACAACTAGTTGCCACCCAGCAAGCAACGCATTAGTTGAAAGATTTCATCAATCTCTGAAGACTGCATTAATGGCATGTGGCTCTCAGTGGATGAAAGCTTTGTCTTTGATGTTGTTAGGCCTTTGATCAGTGGTGAAGGAAAATCTAGGTGTTCACCAGTAGTGTTGGTGTTTGGCTAGAAAGTGTGCCTACCTGCTCATATGCTGACTGACAAGTGTATAATCCTGCCGTCTGAGGAACAAATGTCCAATTTTGGTAAACAATTAAAAGAGAGAATGTCATGGCTCAATATGTATCCTCCACAACATCATGGCAACAAAGCAGTTTTTGTACACAAGGATCTGACCACATTAGTTGTAGAACTACTGTGGAATATCACAAGTAAGTGTCGACTATGGTAGTTTTTGTAGGCACATTACCTAACATATAGGTATGACTACCAGGCATCACCTCATATCAATAACTTTGTTTATGAATGTGATCATTGTATTGTTATATTGTCCTAGAAACTGGAAGTGGTGAACTGTCTAGAAACTGAGAGAGGATGTAGAAAGGGCTGCATGACCTAGGAACATTTTTGTTCTATGTAGTCATCCTCCTACCTGTTACTTAAAAATAAGCAGTATTTGTAGCAGAATTGAAGTTCAGTTCAGGTTTTATTCAAAAATTGTTTTGTATTGTGTAGCAGAGTTCAGTGAAAATACAAATGGTAATATAGATTTATCAAATAGAGTAGAAAACGCAATTTCCATTTCAAACATTGCTTCAATACTTCATTAAACTTATATAAAACAAATTTCTGTTACTCATAAACAACTTTCACATGTATCAATACATACAGGAAACTCTTGCCTTTGATCATGATGAAGAACATTCTAATTAGTACAAAATAACAACAATAATTATATAGCTTTTTATGTTTGTGCACGTAAACTATACTTGTGTCAAAAGTAATTCCTCTTTTTAATATAAAAGTGCAGAAGTTTTGGAATCAACTAATTTTTATTACTTGTATAATACAATTTATATACTGTAATGACATAAAATACACAATGGGCTAACACTGAATGATGTGCAGTTCTAATTATGAGAGAAACAACCACCAATCAACCAATCAAACAAATAAGGAGAAGTCATTGGCTCCCAGTTCCTTTCTTAGATATTCATTTATGTTTCTTTACCTACCATGTACTACGTCATTTATCTGCTGTACCAAAACTAATGAATCATAGTGTTGGTAGAGCACAACTCTAATGGAAGGCAATGACTCATTTTGTTGGATGTGCTACTGACTTTAATGCTAGCTTTATATTTGCAACTGTGTGGATTTCATAAATGTTTAGAATTGTAAATAAAAGGTTTGCAAAATAAAGCCTCATCACATTGTTGACAGCAAGAAATATTACAGTCATGGAATATTGAGTTTTAGAATGAATGATCTAAGATCTCATTTTGCTGCGTCGTCTAATATTTTCAAAGGATTAAATACCTGTCACCTTCATTGAAATGACTGATAAGATCCAGAAGTCATTCTTGGAGAGGGAATAGGTTTGATCACATAAGATGATGTTAATGTTTATTTTCAATGCAACAAAATGATAATCGGACTTCGTAGAGAACATGAGAGTGCAGGCTTGACTTGTAGAAATGAAAATGTATAAACAATAATGCACTGATGGTGTGAAACTGTTGTGTCACCAAACCAACCAATCCCAATGAATTTGACAGGCTGGAACATGTTTTATACAAGATCAGTAAAAAGGATAAGTACATGGCTAAACAATGAAAACATAGTTAAACTTATATCAGTTATTATTCAGGCAAGAGTGCAGACTGTAACAGATAGGTGACCTTACAGTTTGGTGGTCAGAATGAGAGAGAGAAAGTGAGTGGTAACAAGAAGGAGAATTTTCGTATTTTGCATTTCTTAACAAATAACAGTAGGCCTACACACTTGTAAATAGGAGAAAAGATATTAATTAATTACATAGAGAGAAATTCTGTTTCAATCTCATGATTCTATATCTGACATAGTTAAATATATTGATTCTGTACACATCTCCCTGAATGGCAAGAAAATGTCCGTTACATTTTGCAGGTGTCATCACAGCAGTTTGGGGCTCAATGTTTGATAAAGTCTAATAATATTAGTGATTACAGAGCTGCAGTCAGTTGAATACATGGTAGCTTTTCTACATAACGTTGGGCGCCAATCTCGCGTCCGTCGGCCATCGTAATTTAATATATATATTATTATTGTTATTATTATTTTTTAATTCTTGCCGACTTACGTGGCGGGCCTTAATAAAAATGATATTTCATTTAATTTTGATTTTACGGTTAAGTGCTTTCCTCAAGTTCTCCATTTTAGCAATATTAATCTTAAATTATCTGTTACGTTAATGAATGTTAGACTCGCTGAATCTTAAAACATGAGCATATAACTTGTACAATGTAATAAACTTTTCATATTAATTTCCTCGGCTAGTCAGTTCACTTTAAAGCAAGAAATCTTTAGTTATTAATTAAAATTGCGGCCCACACACGCGCGAGAGTATTTTTCTTACCTCCGTTAACCATTGTATCATTGTCAGAGTCCTGGCTCTGGGTCTCGGCTATGGTACTGAAAATAAGAATCTTAAAGCAAAGTAATTTCTGCAACGTCGGGCGGCTGTGGAGAAAAATTAATATTATGTTAATAGCAGGCGAGTTTTCCGCTTCCGCTAATTTTTCATAAGTTAATATCGCCACGTAATGGCGTCGTTGGCTGCACCGGCCGCTGCGATTGTTGAACTGTAAATTATTTGAATGCAGGTTAATTCAAGGAAGGCGGACATGAAATCGGGATCACCTCTTACGAATTAAAAGTGCACAATAATATTAAATCAGTATATTATATGCTTAACTCATACAAATATGCTTACATTTGCCAGCACTCGCAAGATGTCCCTCTATACACATTCAAGACAAAAGAGGAAGAGAAGACGACTAAAAAATTAACAAAAGAGCGTATCTTGTCGTCTCTTTAGATCATTTTGTCATAAATTATTTCTTTGCATTTGAAACTTGGACAGAGAGATTATTACTTTACGGCTACATGATAAAAATATATTATTCAATTTATAAATACTGTTTTTTAAGTCTTTTCGTAATATAGCACTGGGGACGCTATAGGCTCGATGCTTGATAAAGTCTAATAATATTAGTGATTACAGAGCTGCAGTCAGTTGAATACATGGTAGCTTTTCTAGATAACTGATTTGTTTTGGATAAACAATGATTCATGATAATCAGTTATGGCTGACTATTGTGAAAGAATTGATTTGCTTTGTGTTGACCTTCAGGCAAGCCTTTTGATTCTAACATATTGCTTAATGTTTTGGTAACAAAATATTAGACTTCATGACTTAATATTGAAGTTTGGAATTACTGGTGTGCTCAAGACTATTATGGTGAGTATTTGTCCACGGACTTGCAGGCTATGTCCATTTCCTAAACCAGAGCAGAATGTCATATCCACCATTTTACTTGTTGATTAGTACTCTTGCATTGCGAACAAGTGGTGGAAGAAAGACCATCTAAAGGTATTACGCCGTTTGAACATTCAAATAGTGCAATAACAGTAAATGCACATGTGAATCCACATTTGGTAAAAGGTAAAACACCATGACATGTATCCAGGATTGACAATACAGAACTGTAAAATAAGGCACACAAACATGACAAAATGTAACACAGGCTACACCATGACTCAAACCACACAACTGACTGCAGACCACCTAATGGTAGGTGGAGTACTGTGGGTAAGACATCACATTGCACTGCTGACACATTTGACGGAGTGCCAATGCGCCAATGCAATGACTGTGCTAACCAAGTGTCGTACAGCCCTTCGTATAAACACGTGCTTATTTTGGAAAGTATGCATTTCTGCACTGATATTTAGTGATCCGATTTTTCTTGTTTTTACGAGTACTATCACCTCTCAAAGTATTCAACACTTTTGTATGTCTTCATAATTATTTTTCTTTCCATTGTTTCTCACAGACAACATTGCAAGAACAACATATAGGATAAGTGCTCTGAAACAATGCTTACAATTTGTGTTTTACAGAAGCGAGTGTCAGAAATCAGGAGGAGGTGTTGAAGATGGTGATGGCTGCATGATTTTGTTGATGATGATGAGGTCCAATGGACTAGACCATGGTGTAGGCAACGTTGTTAGTCATCTTGGTAATCAGGATCTGGACAGAGGTTGATGACAGGACAGCAGAAAAGTCATGCCATCATAGTTCAGGGTTGTACCTCATGACACTGTCAGACAGCTCATTGTCACTAGTTTACACACAACAGTTTTACAACAGAATCACTACTACCTAATGTACAACCTTCATCAGCTGTATTGAAAGAAAGTTCTTTGCCAACATAAAATAATTTTTTACAAATAAAACTGACACATTAAACAGATCTGAATTAGCATGGAGGGGGGGGGGGCATCTTTTTGTATAACTCCCAAAGAATCATTCAATGTTTAGCACAGGGTGACTTAAACTGCCAATGCGGGTGATGAATGAGTTCATAGAGCCAGAATCACTTTTCTAATTAATGTCCACAACAAGCACTACATACGTGTCACTGCAGAGCAGTTTCATAGTGTTTTAAATATACAGTTTAAATTAATAATGGTGGTGCACCAAGTATACACAATGACAGTCAGGTCAACTGCCTGGTATGCAAATTGGTTTCCCATGCCACTGGGTTGCTGTGCTGGTTGCAATTCAACCAAATGAGTTTCTTAATGCAAGTGAATGTGTGTGTGTGTGAAATGGTCCCACATCACAACAAGAAAACTTCACCATGTTGCACTACACCAGAAGTGGACAGCAAATTGCTGAATTCATCTCAGTAAATGCAAGAATCTTCATAGACCTTCCATCAGAATTTTTAGCCAAACACACGGCTAGTTTTACTGTGTCATAGCTTTTCATGATGTACGTTCATCACTGTTCTATATGTTCGTCTTGTACTCACTAAGACAATATCCATCTTAGAAAGTGAAACCGTTATATTGCATGCTATCTGTACATATTACTTACATGTGATTTCATGGTCTTGTCCTGGATCTCAGTTGTCTTGAGGATAGCAAATTACAGATAAAAATGTTTATAGAACTAATCACATACTTTCTGTAGGAATTATATCTATACTCCATTACAGAGATGAATTTGCTCTCAATAAAATAGTTTTCTTTCACTACCCCGGTCTGATTTTGTAAAACCTGAACATTCTCAATGAACCAACATTTGTGTAGTCTAAAACAACATTGTCTGTATGTAGAACAAAATCAACCTTTGTGTATGATTGTGGATACAGTGCACTTTGTGGTTAGAGTGGCTGCTGAGTTTTTTAGCATAGAGGATATCTCATTACACAATGCATTGTGCCTGGATCACATTTCATTATGCTTTTGTCATATTTGGATGACATTTCAGTAGTATACAGGGTGGAGAAAAATAGTGTCACAAAATTTTAACTCTGGATAGCTGATGCCAATAGAAACCAAAATTAATAATGTTTTGTAGGACGACAATGCACAATTTTTAAACAATGGAGGCTTGGCGCCACATGTTCCAATTGGCCATGGGATTGCACTGTTGCCAGATGCTCTGGAATGCTTTGCCTGCTGGAGATCACAATGTATCCATGGTGGACCGCACACTTGGTGGTTGCACACCAGCCTTCCACTCTGGGGGCCCGGGGATGAATCTGCCGAGATCCTGACACATCCATTGTAGTTTCATGATTAGGTTCAGCTCTACCATCAGGAGTTACATGCTGACATTTTAATTTACAGAACTCTCTGCAGTTTCACACCTCAGATTTGTGGTAAGTCAAGCCTGTGCAAAAACATGAATGCCTGCCCAGTTAAGTCTATTAGCCTTTAACTGTTTTGGGGTGTGACTAATAGTCACTGACTACTGCTTCCCACTTTCATAAGAGCTGTGCTTGCACCCTTTTCTATGGGCAGATACTGTGTAAATACCTTTTTATCCCTTCAATGCGAGTGTCCCTCTATTCATCCTCTACATAAAAAAAGTTCAAGTCATTCCTTCTGTGAATTCATCTAACTTAGGTGTAGGCCATCATTTCCAAGGGTCCACCTATGCTTCAATTCTTCAGCACCTATACCCCATCTTCAGTCCGTAACAGCTTACACAGCATCTTACCCTTATCTTTACACATCCTGGTGATGAAGTTTCCCGTAACAGCTTGGCTCTATCTGGTTACTCCAACGTATGTTTCCTGACTACTCCTCTCCAATGTCTACTTATGCTTCTTGCAATATTGTAAATTTCCTCCCCATAAATACCATTTGTTAATTATTGATCACATGCAAGTTACTCACTATCATTTAATTAAATGGTTTATTGTTCTTTATTATCACAGTGACCACACTCCACCAGCACTAAATATCCTGCAGATATGCAGTTTGATGGGAAATAACTCTATTCTTCACTTCTTGAGATACATACTTACAGTATCTATTGAAAGGCTCTTCTCAAGTTCAATTGAGAATAACTCTAAGTTTGCTCTTATGGTGTATTTACTCTTCTCCATAATTATAAGATAAGAAACATCTACTTAATTTCACAACTGTCCTTCAGTTGTGCTATAAGGTTTGTAGTAAAGGAATAAAAGTAGCCTTTTTACTAAATTTCAAATCATTTATTCGCCAGCACTCTCTTTTCAGGTATAGCTTGAGTATCCTGTACTACTTTTGCTCATCATCTGTTAAGCACTTCTTTAATGCTCTCTTCCTCCCTCCCTCCTGCCCTCCCTTCCCCCCTCCTTTCTCTCTCTCTATCTATTTCTCTCTCTCTCTCTCTCCCTCCCTCCCTCTCCAGAGATAATAGCATGCTAAACTATGACAGCCCAATAATTTTTTCTCCAAACTATATCTGTTTTTTTTCTGATTTACATCAGCACATCATACTATCCTTCAGTTACAGAATAATTTCCAGTTCCTCAGTGAAAAATATGATAGCACAGTGTAAGATAGAATTTTGTGTATCACTGGCTAGAGGAAGAAGAAGAAACTGCTCCAGGGAAAATGAAACGTGAAATACTGAAACAGTTAACTTGGACACCTGATGGATGACAAACAGCCAAATCTACAAAGATCACAGATTAATCTGCAGGTTTGAATTTATTTAACATGGCAATATTGGATAACTCCTCCTCTTGATCCATCTCAGTCTTTCCTCCAGTTCTCTGGCTGACAATGTGAGGCATGCTATATCCATAATGATTTATAATGCCCTCTAGATTAACTACTATGACCTCTTCCCAGGTTGGGAGAAAAGATATACCTTAAGTCTTTACTTCTGTCTTTCTCTATAGCTGATATAATTATCTTGAGAGGTTCAGCATCTTTATTGATGTTTAAGAAACTCTGATTTATTGTTCAATCTCCAATTCACATTTTTAATTAGATTACATGTTTTGAGTACTCTTATGTTTTTCTCAGTAGACAAGACGGGATGCTGATGCACCTACTTGGATCTGAAGATGATTCAGAGCGATTGAAACATGTAATATAGTTAATGATGTGCAACTGAGAGTGAACAATAAATGAGAATTATCTTAAATTCTATCTTTCTGTTAAGTAGTACCCTTCTTTCTAGTAATTACAAGGCATCTAGGTAACATAAAATGCCTGATACAGCACAGAGTTAACTGATAATAAACTTTGTTGCTTTAATTAATGTAAATATAATGTAAGATTAGCCTCAGGCAATCCATAAGGCACACATTCTTATTTCCACAAACTTCAAAACACAAACACACATCAGTGTCACTACATGTATTCACACCATCTCCAGATATGCTACCTTCAAAGCTCGTATCAGTGTTATTGTAATTTTTATATCTTAAATGTTTTTCAGAAATGATTGCCTTTCGCTGTAGACTTTTATAAGCTTACTGGGATACAGAGATTATTTTTGGTGTTTCTCTGTATTTCCCACAAAAGTAAGTGTAGTGCTGATAGATTCCTCTTTTTCCTGTACTTTTGGTTCAGCTGAGACCTCCAAACTAGTTGAAGTGTTTGGGGTGATGATTACTTCACCAAATTCTTTACATTGTTCACACACGTCTGCTCAGCCCCATGGACCTGAGATTTGATTAATTAATGTTTAAGTTCATCATGCACCACTTTAGACTGTTCATCCACTTTGTTTCCTACTAGGTTACACTGTTTATCTATTTCTGTCTGTACCTTTGTAGGCAACTTTAAAGTTGAGATTTTATCTACTTTTGCAGTTATATACCAACTGCCTTGCTGCAGTAGTAACACCAGTTCCCACCACATCACCACAGTTAAGCACTGTCTGGCATGGAAAGCACTTGGATGGGTGACTGTCCGGTCTGCCGAGCTTTGTTAGTAAGCCGGGTGCATTCAGCCTTTGTGAGGCAAGGTGAGGGGCTACTTGACTGAAAAGTAGTGGCTCCAGTCATGAAAACGTACAACAGCTGGGACAGCAGTGTGCTGACCACGTGCCCCTCCATATCTGCATCCAGAGATGCCTATAGGTTGAGGATGACATGGCGGTCTGTCAGTACTGTTGGGCCTTCCGAGGCCTGTTCAGATAGAGTTTAGTTTTTATTTGCAGTTATATTCTCCTTCTGTGTTTTTAAATCTGTAACACTATTAAACAAATTAGACAGTGCTTCTCCTTGGGTTTCAATTGTATTTGACAATCCATTTGTGGTGGCTTTAAGACTATTAGATAACTCTTCTCCAAAGTATTTTACGCTATTAGACAACTCATCCAATTTTTTTAATTACTCTGTTTGGTTCTTCCTGACAACCATTATTTCCTCCATTTTGTGGGTAGTAACTAGTATACAATATAGGCAACAATATATTTACTTAATAATACTGAAATACTGTGAGTCTGTTTTGATACTAAAGCACAAAATGTGTGAAATGTATTTCTACAACACTTCACAGACTGAATTTCTAAACAAAAAATCTCAGCCTGTGGCTGTTTATTGTTGGCCTAATTGGGTGCACTGGTCTCGGTGATGCAGAGATGAGCATCTGTGTACTCGCAGGCTGACCAGCCGCTACACTGCAAAGAGGAGCAGCACTGTTATCCTGCTAGTTGTCTGCCACAGGAATGCCCTCTGAGATCGTTGTTGCATCTGTAGTCTTGAAGACACAATGCAGATTTCATCCGAGTCGTCTGTAACATTTTCTCCACACACATGCCAAAGGTTATTTAAGCACATGAACATCTATTACTGTGACCCCTTTATTATGGTCAACTGTTATTCTTTTTTCAACTTTTGACACTACTTTGCACTCCTTCAGTTTTAACACAAAATAAACTTATTTCTTCTTGATTAATCAAATTAGTTCAGGCAACACTGCTGCATGAATGCTCCCTTCTTTCTGCACTACTAATTCACTTACTGCACTAAGATGCTGAAATGAAGTGTAACCTTGTAGCTGGTTGGCTGTGGTGTGGTACACTTCATGTAAGATCTTTCACCCTGATGCATGTGTGTCAGCTTTACCTCTTACCTAACTTCCTGTTGCTGTTCTTGAAGCTGATTACTTTCGTGGTCCTGCTATGCAGTGCCACGAGACCATGATCTCTGGCTTCACCCTCTGCAGTAGAGGTAGGTGCTGTAGAGAGCTTCAATCTGTTGGTTGGTTGGTTGATTTGGGACGGGGGATCAAACAGCAAGTTCATCAGTCCCATCAGATTTGGGAAGGCTGGGGAGCTAAGTCGGCACCAGAGGAACCATCCTAAGATTTGCCTGAAGTGATTTAGGGAAATCATGGAAAAACTAAATCAGGAATGCCAGATGCAGGCTTGAACCATCGTCCTCCTGAATGCAAGTCCATTGTGCTAACCTCTGCACCAGCTTGCTCGGCGCTTCAATCTGTCCAAGCTACTAAATCACATAGACTACTTTTCAATAATTCTTTTCTATCATAACAGGAACATTTCCACTGTACATTTGCTTTTATGGTGGTGAGTGATGCAGATCAGTCATAAGTTGTAGCTTCCGGTATAGCTTATGAATAAACTTGTTTCTTCAACTGTTTGGCAATTTACATTCTTGCCAGTTCTTCCTTTTCTCTGAAGGTAACACTCACTTCATAAGACTTTGCAATATCGAGACTCGCAGGAATTGCTATGAACTTTGTAACATGGAAGAATAATATGTTATGGTGCCTCATTTCACTCATAGGAATTTAAGCTGTCCTCTTAGGTTCCTACCTAACCACGCACTCAGAAATCGCCCAAAATTTATTACATACTTTGTTCTCCAATGAGATGGAATTAAAAATAGCATTGAATACTGCAGAACATAATTGTATTAAATTCATAAGAAAATCCCAGAACATAATTGTATTACATTCATTAGAAAATCCCAGAATGTGTAAACAATGCGAAGATGAAAAAAACTGCATGTAGCGGGATGCGAAACTACATCCTTCGACTCCATAAATGACATTATCCATTTGCTAGCACTTCATCATGTAGTATTAGTTTTCTGTCATAGGTATCATAGTATGTAGCTTATACTGTTGATTTGCATGTTTATGATAAATTTTCAATGTGCCATTTCTTGAAATGGCATACTGCAAGTTATAATGCAAGTGTGCTTCATGCTTAATTTGTAAATTGTTTATGATAACAACTCACTCTTGAGAGAGCACTCTTATATGGAAGCATTAAGCACTGATAAATCATAATGTGAAATTTAATTATAAGAATAATGATAATAAATAGTACCAAAAATGATCTGTTTTTATAAATCTCCGATACATCTACATCTACATCCATACTCCGCAAGCCACCTGACGGTGTGTGGCGGATGGTACCCTGAGTACCTCTATCGGTTCTCCCTTCTATTCCAGTCTCGTATTGTTTGTGGAAAGAAGGATTATCGGTATGCTTCTGTGTGGGCTCTAATCTCTCTGATTTTATCCTCATGGTCTCTTCGTGAGATATACATAGGAGGGAGCAATATACTGCTTGACTCTTCGGTGAAGGTATGTTCCCGAAACTTTAACAAAAGCCCGTACCGAGCTATTGAGCGTCTCTCCTGCAGAGTCTTCCACTGGAATTTATCTATAATCTCTGTAACGCTTTCACGATTACTAAATGATCCTGTAACAAAGCGCGCTGTTCTCCGTTGGATCTTCTCTATCTCTTCTATCAACCCTATCTGGTTGTGTATGAAGTCTTATGGAGGCCCTTATCGAACACTAATGAAAGTTGATAGTAGTTCCTCCAGTTACCAATATCGAGCATTCTTGCAGAGTTTTGTGAAATAAATATTATCCTTTCTTTGAAACTTCCAAGGCACCATCGAGCCACAATGCCAAAACATAAGCGAGCCTCCCCAGCAGGTACAGACGTGCAACTGCCACCGCACCTTTTCAACGTCCAGAGATAGCAGCTTTTGCGCACCATCTGCTTGTATGTTAAACCAAAATGCTCACAGCGGGATGTCCCGCACTTAAAAACTCAGACTAGTTTGAAAGAATGTATGAATAAAATTTAAACGCCACCACCCACGAGGGTTAAACTAAAACAGCAGATAGTAAAACAAAACTTAAGTAAATCCTGAGCACCAAATAAATTACACATAACCAGCACAAATAATATGCATAAATTACCATCCGAGCTCAAACTGGACTGTTAGGAATTAGACAAGCTGTTCTTAACAACTGTGACATAAACAGTTTTAGCAACATAAGTTAGCTAAGTTGGAGCTGGTAAACCCTTTAAATAGTATCAAGATTAGCTCAAACCTAAAACTAAGTAACATACATAGTTTAGAGAACCCAACAGCACAGTGGATAGCTCCGAATAACTGTTTGTATAGTCTACACACTAGTGCACTGACAATACAAGTTCAATGTACACTGGCAACTAATGCTTATTAATCTCACAATGCCCGTGAATACTGTAGCCACAAACAGCAGAGTTCCAAGGCCATCTTCCACCAGATGTGAGGTACACACTCCTCAGGCATATACGTGGTGGAATAGAGAAGCACACACCCACATTGCATGAGGTAGCTGCACGGTCTGAGGCACCTTGTCATGTTCTGTGCAACTTTCCCATCGGAGGTTTGAGTCCTCATTCAGGCATGGGTGTGTGTGTGTTGTCCATAGCGTAAGTTAGTTTAAGTTAGATTAAGTAGTGTGTAGGCTTGGGAACTGATGACCTCAGGAGTTTGGTCCCATAAGACCTTACCACAAAAATTCCAATTTTCCACGCACCCACTCAAACTCATATCCAACTTCAGTAAACAGTCATGGCATCATGTGCCACATGATTGACAGCACTTCTCCCTTGATGGCCAACCCGCAGTTGTTGGTGATAAACGACTGAGAGGAGCCTTATGTGCCAAGCTATAAAGTCAAGTCGACATGGTGGAGAGCATTCGTGCCTCCTGGTGGTACGTGAAGGAGGTGTTTTCTAAGATACACACAGGCAAAGAGTTTATACTATGTTTTGCAGCTCATATCGAAGGACTACCTGGGTCAGTAATGGCCTCCCTTTTTTTAGTCGTTGACTCATCAGTCTTCTGACTGATTTGATGTGGCCCACCACGAATTCTCCTCTTGCTCTGCCCTCATCTTGGAGCAGCACTCGCACTCTATGTCATCAATTATTGTTGGATGTATTCAAATCTCTACCTTTCCCTACAGTTCTTAGCCCCTACAGTGCCATCTTGTACCATCGAGATAATTTCCTGATTACTTAATACGTGTGCTATCAACCTGTCCCTTACTCTTGTCAGTGTTTTCTATATATTTCTTCTTTCGCCGATCTTATCAGTCCATCTGGTCTTCGGCATTGTTCTGTAGCACCACATCCCAGACGCTTCGATTCTTTTTTTCTATTCCTGTTTCTACACTGTACATGATTCACTACCATACAGTGCTGTGCTTCAAACACACATTCTCAGAAATTTCCTTCTCAAATTACGGCCAATGTTTGATACTATTAGACTCGCCTGTGCTAGTCTCGTTTTTATGTCGTCCTTGTTTCGCCTGTCATGGGTAATTTTGGTTCCAAAGTAGCAGAATTCCTTAACGTCGTCTACGTCGTGATCCCCGATTTTGATGTTAAGTTTCTCGCTGTTCTCGTTTTTGCTACATATCATTACCTTAGTCTTCTTACAGTTTACTCTCATTCCATATTATTTATTCATTAGTCTGTTCATTTCATCCAACAGATCGTATAATTCTTCTTCACTTTCACTCAAGATAGCAATCTCATCAGCGACTGTCATCGCTGATATGCTTTCACCCTGAATTTTAATCTCACCCTTGAACTTCTCTTTTATTTCCATCATTGCTCCTTTGATTGTCGACTGAACAGTAGGTGTGAAAGACTGCATCCCTGTATTACCCCTTTTAATCCGAGCACTTCAGTCTTAGTCTTCCAGTCTTATTGTTCCCTCTTGGTTCTTATATTCGTACATATTGTATATCACCCGTCTTTCCCTATAGCTAACTCCTGTTATTCTCAGGATTTTGAACAGCTTGCACCATTTTACTTTGTCAAAAGGTTTTCCTAGGTCGACGAATGCTATGAACGTGTCTTGATTTTTCTTCAACCTTATTTCTATTATCAAGCGAAACGTGGGAAATGCATCTCCAGTGCCTTTATCTTCCCTAAAGCCAAACTGATCGTCATGTAACTGATCCTCAATTTTATTTTCCGTTCTTCTGTATATTAATAATGTCAGCAGCTTTGATGAATGAACTATTAAGCTGGTTGCGCGATAGTTTTCGCACTTTCCCTGCCTATATTTGAAATTTTGATATGTCGCCAGTCGCATAAATTCTACATAGAAACTTGGATAGTCATTTGGGTGTCACTTCTATCAATAATTTTAGAAATTCCGGTGGACCATTTTCTATCTCTTCTGCCTTATTTGATTTCAAGTCTTTCAGAGCTGTTTTAAATTCTGACTCTAATACTGGATCCCCTATATCTTCCATATCGACTCCAGTTTATTTTACTAACACGTCATCAGACAAGTTCTCCACCTCATAGAGGTCTCGAGTGTAATCTCTCCACTTGCCCGCTCTCTCTCCTGCGTTTAATGGTGGAATTACCATCGCACTCTGAATGTTACTACCCTTGCTTCTAATTTCACCGAAGGTTTTTTGACTTTTCTGTATGCTGAGTCAGTCCTCCCGACGATCGTTCTTTTCCGATTTTCTCCTTGGTTGCCCTGCATTTGCTGTCTGCTATTCATTCCTAAGGGATTTATATTGCTGCATTCCTGTCTTTTCCCGAAGAGTTTCGTACTTCGTCCTTTCGTCGATAAACTGAATTAATGGCCTAAGATGGCCTAAGAACCCCGTATAACATTGCACAGAGATTTAGTGGGTGTTGCGGTTACTTTGAGGAAAACTTGCTCTTACAAGAAGCGTGGAGCGTCCGACCAGGCGACAACATTCCGTTGATCCAGGGTCCAATATCGGTGAGCCTGTGCCCTCTGCTGTCTTGATGATGATGTGTCAACTTGGGGACACGTAGGAATCATCTGCTGCTGAGCTCCGTGTCCAAGTGTGCCCTGAACGCTGTGCTCCGAAACACCTGTGCCTACACGAGCATTGTACTCTGTCATCGGATCTGTTACAGATCGCCACCTATTCTGCTGTAAAGAATCAGCAGCTCTCCGACCTCCATGTTCTGTAATGGGGCGTGGACGTCTAACACCTTGTCGTCTATTCGGAGTTTCACCGGTTTTATACCACTTTCCATCTATTCTCACGACAATAACATGCAAACAACCGACCAGCTTTCCTGCTTTCGAAATGCTCCTTTCCAGACGCCGGTCCATAACAGGGCGGCATTTATCAGATCGCTTACGTCAGTCGATTTCCCCATTTACGACCCGCTTCGTCGTTAGCATTATCATCCATTCGTCGTCGGTCCGCTTACATATAGGCTGGCACAGATGAAACCAGCCCATGTATGTACTCTCATGCTCACAAATTAAGGATAATGCTGATACATGGTGAAACAACGATCTGATGGACGGCTTGCGAGTTTAAATCGCCTCGGGATATGACCATGCAGTGCGGTCGTCGCTCGCTGGCGCTGGCAGCAGTCCACATACGCAGAGATGTGTTGGTGCATGTTGGAGTGCGGCGCAGCGAGAAAGTGTGCAGACGTTTTCAGACGTGCTAATGGTGACTCAGTGTTGAGGCTGGTCAAACACAGCAGCTCGTAGCATGGGCCCTCCGTGTGCCACAAAGTGAGATCTCAAGATTATGGCAACGATTCCAGCAGACAGGGAACGTGTTCAGGCACTACAGTACGGGACATCCACAGTGTACAACACCACAAGAAGACCGATATCTCACCATCAGAGCCCGCAGACGGCCACGGAGTACTGCAGGTAGCCTTGCTCGGGACCTTACCGCAGCCACTGGAACAGTTGTTTCCAGACACACAGTCTACAGACGACTGAACAGACATAGTTTATTAGCCCGGAGACCTGCAAGGTGAGTTCCACTGACCCCTGGTCCCAGGAGACCCCGTAGTGCCTGGTGTCAAGAACACATAACATGGTAATCGGAACAGTGGTCCCAAGTTATGTTCATGGACGAGTCCACGTATAGTCTGTAGAGTGATTCTCGCCGGATTTTCATCTGGCGTGAACCAGGAACCAGATACCAACCCCTTAATGTCCTTGAAAGGGACCTGTATGGAGGTCGTGGTTTCATGGTGTGGGGTGGGATTGTGATGGGTGTACGTACACCCCTGCATGTCTTTGACAGATTAACTGTAACAGACAAGGTGTATCGGGACATCTTTTTGCACCAGTATGTCCGCCTTTTCAAGGGTGCAGTGCGTCGCACCTTCCTCCTGATGGATGATAACAAACGGCCCCACCGAGCTGCCATCGTGGAGGAGTACCTTGAAACAGAAGATATCAGGCGGATGGAGTGGCCTGCCTGTTCTCCAGACCTAAACCCCATCTAGCAGATCTGGGGTGCTCTTGGTCGATGTATCGCTGCACATTTTCAAACCCCTACGACACTTCAGGAGCTCCGACAGGCACTGGTGCAAGAATGGGAGGCTGTACCCCAGCAGCTCCACGACCAACTGATCCAGAGTATGCCAACCCATTGTGCAGCCTGTGTACGTGTGCATGGTGATTATATCCCATATTGATGTCCGGGTACATGTGCAGGAAACAGTGGCGTTTTGTAGCACGTGTGTTTCGGGACAGTTTTCTCAACTTATCACCAATACCGTAGGCATACAGATCTGCGTCGTGTGTGTTCCCTATGTGCCTATGCTATTAGCGCCAGTTTTGTGTAGTGCCACGTTGTGTGGCACCACATTCTGCAATTACCCTTAATTTATGAGCATGAGTGTGTAAAGGAAATGCAGTGAAATTACAGAACTGAAGAGCTGTAATGGACTTACCATTTATTTACAATGGAAACTACAGTGAAGAAAACATATGTAGAAGATGCTGAAAGCGACCCCGTGCAACATCAGTACAGGGGTGTCCACGTCTAAGCATATTCGGATACACCCGGCATAAAGTTTGGATATCGATTAATGTTTTCTGATAGTTCATCCTCAGTGAAGATACCATGGATTCGTTCCAGGGTACCTTAGATGTGTGGCATGTTGCTCGCTGAAAGAAGTAGAATTGTCTTTTATTTTTAGTGGGCTGAGCACGAAGTGCATCAATTTCCATATATAAAACCGTGTTGGGGGCAGTGTCAAAAAATATCGGTCTACTGGTGCGTGTTCCTGTTACACCGCATCAAACACCGTTTTTTCATCATGGGTGGCTGCTGACACACAATGTTGTTCTCCGTTATCCAAAACCTCGTGTACTGTGAATTTACATGACTGGAAACGTAAAACCACGCTTCATCACTCATGAAGTAACACAAAGGGTCTAACAAACCATCGCTGATGTTATTCAAAAGCCACGTGCAGTAATCTACACATTTCTGTCATTCTCCAGTAATTGTTGCAAAACTGTCACACGATACGGTTTCAGATTAAGACTTTTCGATACTCGCTGGCAAGTTCTACTTACATGTGCCTGTTGGACCTATTTCGTGTAGACTTCTTTGGGCTTTTACTAATTCTTAGGTGAATGTCTACAACTTCTGGTGTCCGAACTGAAGAATCTCTTTGCTGTTTTACATTTAGCGCAGATCCGCAGGTGTGCCAATTTTTATGCAGAATCTGTATCGTTTCCTTTGCTGGTAGTCCTCTATCCGGATACTTGACTCCGAAAATTTCACGCGTTTCCTTGATCGAACCTGTTTTCACATATGGTTCCACAATTTCAATTCTTTGTTCTATCGAGAAACTCATTTTGTGATCTCAAAGAGAAACGTCTAACCTCATTGATGAAATGAACTGAAATGCTGGCAGAAGAATTCTGACAGTCGATTACTGCATAAAACTGGCCATTGTTGTAGTTGTTTACTCTATTTCAGAAGTCGAAATATTGAATTCACATTCAAAGTGGAGACGGGGTACTTTTAACTGCGCCACCATGTGTTTTGGTTCATCAGCATATATGGATAAGGTTGGTTGGTTGGTAGGTTTGTGGGGGTTGAAGGGACCAGACTACAAAGGCCATCAGTCCCTATGGATAAGACATTAGATATTTCATTACTCCTTCACTTTGGCATATAATTTGACAGTCATACATTAAATTTTCTTTTCATAAGTCTGGACCAACATCCACTGACGGTACTCAACTATGGCATGGTTTATGAATTACCTTCAACATGTAATCAGAAATGCAATGTGCCTAAGCCAAATGCTAGTGGCTCCCTGCCCCATATTTGTGCACTTTTTCCTTCAAATATTTGGAGCATCGGTAATGGACACATATTTCTTAACACTCTCAGACGTTATTGGTCCCTTCTGTATTCTGGCTACTGTATGTAATGATTGTGACCACTTGACTGAAGTTGAGACAATACGTACAGGCGGCCGTCACGAAATTGCACACCTCGATGTCACACCCGCTCTCTGCGGCCTGGAGGGCCAAGCACTGTGATTCGCCTGCCTCATAGGTTTGGTACCGCATGTAAGTACACTGTTAACAGTGCAGGTAAACGCCAGCTGAATGTTCTGTGTTTGTGTGCGATATCGCTTGTTCACGTGTGGCTTTTGTCTTCGGTGGAACGTGTGATGCCATGGCTAATGGCGAGATATAATTTTTTCCTTTCTTTTACTGCCTTGTACTTCACAGATATATGAGGGCATTTCGAAAAGTAAAGATACAATGGCTTGCAATCCTTAAATAGAACATTTATTTGAAAAACGTCAGTTACATCTTATTAACTGGATTATTTATTATTTTTCCACATAATCACCCCCGTTATCCAAACATTTGTTAAGTCGGTGCACAAGCTTTTGTATCCCACAGTCATACAAGGTTGCTGCCTGTTGTCGGAACCACATTTCAACTTCATCTTTGATCTCTTCATCGTCATGGAATGATTTTCCACCAAGATGTGACTTCAGGTAATGGAAGACATGGAAGTCGGTGGGCGCAAGGTCTGGGCTGTGTAGTGGATGGTCCAGTATGTCCCATTTGAATTGTTTGAGTAGTGCTTTGGTTACTAGCGCTGTATGAGGCCGAGAGTTGTCATGAAGCAACCAGACTCCACTTGTCAGCATTCCCCTGCGTTTATTTTGAATTGCCCTCGAAGACTTTCAAAGTCTGGCAATATGCAGCAGCATTAATTGTCGTTCCAGGAGGCATAAATTCCAACAGAAGAATGCCTTGTCTGTCCCAAAAAACAGAAGCCATGATTTTCTTCGCTGAAATCGACGTTCTGCATTTCTTGGCTTTTGGTGAATTCGAATGGCGCCATTGCATTGATTGTTGCTTGGATTCAGGTGTATGGTGATAAATCCATGTCTCATCACCTGTCACAATGTGACCAAGGAACTCATCACCTGCTTCAGCATAGCGTGTGAGGATGTCGAGTACAAAGCCCATCCTTTTCTTTTTGTGTTCTTCCGTTAACAGTTTTGGAACCCATTGCACACACAATTTCCTGTACCCTAACTTGACAGTCACAATGTCATAAAGAGTTGTCATTGACACATCCGGTATGATCTGATGCAATTCTTTCAATGTGAGACGTCTACTCACACGAATTGCTTCCTCCGTTCTTCGAAGAAGGGCATCACAGATCACACAGATGGCCGACCCGATCTTTGTTCGTCATGAACATCGGTCCTACCTCCAGAGAAATGACGACACTATTTCGTTACATTTTGTCTATTCATAATGTTCCCATAAACAGAAACAATTTCTTTGTGAGTATCCGCTGGTCGCTGACCTTTTGCATGAAGAAAATGTATGATGGAGCACATTTCACATTTGGCGTGATTCTGAATCGGCGCAGCCATTTTAAGCACGAACTACTCCAACCAGAAGCAACGTTCAACTGCCGAACGACCGCAAGGAGAAAGCTAACGGTTCAACGTTAACACCAGTGTTGCCAACTTGCTCGCCAAAACTCTTCTGTTCCTCTGGCGTACGGTGTATCTTTACTTTCCGAAATACCCTCGTATTTCTGATGACGTAGAATATTTTCCATTTGGTTGTGTAGTGTAGAACACGAAGTGTGACTATGTTTAGTATTCTGTTTTCTATAGAAGTTCCTTCTGTAAAGACTTAGATTTTTTTATGGTGATCTTTCAAATAGTTTTATTAAATGTATTGTCTGAAACGGAATGCAGTAGGCAGAAGTGTTATAAGAACTGTGGAGCGAGAGAGGTATCGATAGTTGTCGGGTCAAGCTGTGCGTCAGGCAGTCACGGATGGCGCGTGAGTGTGGCCGTACGGAAGCAAGTACTGTGTGTAGTAATGGAGTACGTTTAACGCGATATTAGTACCGCACTTTCGTGTGTTAGACTCGATTTGAAATTTGACTTTATGATGGACATTCTAAACGGACATTGTATTAGGCGAATGCTGTTGGTTTTTGCAGAATTATGCTTGTGGCAGTGACAATGCACTAGTGAACAAACAGTATTGTCGTCGGTTGAGAACTGAAGTGCATTACATAAACTGTGAATTCAATATTGCTCATTTTTCTTGACAACGAAATATGGCGTATGCTAAAACACTAACAGCCAATGTGGAAACTGTGAACTGTATTGCGATGTAAGTGACTGTTTTCGCAGAAACTGTGTTATCATGAGCCATTAGTATTAACAGCAGGTGGACTGTCTAACTATGCAGTTGGCAAATTATGGCAAATGGAATGTTACTTTAAACACGATGTATGGACTGTGACAAACTGTTGTGTGTGGAAGTTGCAGCTGAACTAATATGAACTTCAAGTGCTGCATAAACATAATTTGTTCCAGCCTACGACAAGCGGATGCTACCCAACTTATTACCACCATCAGCTGAAACAGGATGTAAGGAAAGAGGATATATTAAGTCCAAGAACACGACTGGGGGAACTTACAGGATTCATACAGTTAACTTCAAACTGCTGCTATTGCCGTCGCCTCATCACACCGACCCAAAACAGATAAGATTCAAAACAATCCTCCCTTCGAGGAACTCACAATTGTACCAATTTAATTTCTTTCTGCTTTGTAACAGACTAGCTCTTAACGTTTCTCTCCATAGATAAAAGTTGTATATTGTAAAGACTGCTCACCTTCAGTGATTGTCGACCGCACCACTAACAGTAGTTATTGCCATGATATATTTGTTTTTCTTTTCAGTGTATTTGTACTAGTCGTTGCATGCATTATGTGTGTCTTTAGGAGGGATGTGCTTCGACGTGTTTATACAGTCGTTTAGGCACGAGAATTTGTGTGTTGTACTGTGAAAAGTGGCTAGACATGTAAGTTCAAGCATCTGCCATAAAAGTTATTTACACTGACTAATTACAAAGAAATACCTTACTCGCCATTGGTTCAAGTTAACGAATTAGAGGGAACTTCGAATCTAACAGCCGTCAAATTGTGCGATCTTCGTTTACATGCCACTTAACGTCATATTTCTATTCATTCATGTTTAGATGCAATTTTATCTGGGTTTAACTGTTACTGGTAAGCAAAATTACAATATACTGTGTGTCCTTATTTATCGAATTAGCTTCAGAGCGTTTCACTGTTTTCACTATCAGAGGATTTTATTATCAGATTATCAAAATTTTAACAGGTTTAGGAGACTTCTCGTATATACCTTAGCTTTTTAAGTAGCGCTCTGCGTGTCGGGAAATGATTTATTGAGTGGTCATATACACTGAAGAGCCAAAGAAACTGATACACCTGCCTAATATCATGTAGGGTCCTCGCGAGCATGCAGAAGCGAAGCAACACGACATAGCATGGACTCAACTAATGTCTAAAGTCATCGTAGAAGTAACTGACGCCATGAATCCTGCAGAGCTGTCCAGAAACCTGTAAGAGTACGAGAGGCTGGAGATCTCTTCTGATCAGCAAGTCACAAGGCATCCCACATATGCTCAATGACGTTCATGACCGGGGAGTTTAGTGGCCACGGAAGTTTTTAAACTCAGAAGAGTGTCCCTGGAGCCACTCTGTAGCGATTCTGGATATGTAGTGCGTCGCATTGCCCTGCTGGAATTGCTCAAGTCCGTCGGATTGCACTATGGACATGAAAGGATGCAGGTGCTCAGGCAGAAGGCTTACATACATGTCACCTGTCAGAATCATATCTAGATGTATCAAGGGTCCCACGTCACTCCAGCTGCACATGCCCCGCACCATTGCAGAGCCTCCACCAGCCTGAACAGTCCCCTACTGCTATGGAGGGTCGATGGTTTCAAGAGGTTGTCTCCAAATCTATACAGGTCCATCTGCTGAATAAAATTTGAAACGAGACTCGTCCGATCAGGCAACATGTTTCCAGTCATCAACAGTCCAATGTCGGTGTTGACATCAGAGATTTGATGTTTTACTGGATTCGTAACGTTATGAGGATAGTAAGGGGAGGGTTTAGTTCCGGTAAGGCGACGGAAGGCTGACCAGAACTTGGACGAGTTGATAGGTAGGGTAGCATTTAAACGGGTGCATGTCTGTCGCCAGTCCCGGCGTTTCTTAGCCGCGAGCAAATTACGAATGTGTCGCTGGAGTTGCCGGTGGCGTCGTAGTGTGTCCGGGTCACGCGTGTGGAGGAAGGCACGGTAGAGACAGCGGGATTCACGAAGGAGGACGGCCTGTGGGGGTAAGGTAGGATGGTGGGGGTGGATGGCGACAGTAGGGACGTGGGCCTCCATGGCCTCAGACAAGGTCTGCTGCAGAAAGGAAGGCGGCATGGGTTACATCGTCAGGGTGGTGGTAGGTGAAGGGGTGGCTATCGACCTGGGTGGAGAGGGTATCCCGGTAGGCATTCCAGATGGCACAGGAATAGTCATGGATGTACTTAGGGGGAGGGTCAATACGAGGTTCGTCTGCAGCTCATGGTCGTGCGGTAGCGTTCTCGCTTCCCACGCCCGGGATCCCGGGTTCAATTCCCGGTGGGGTCAGGGATTTTCTGTGCCTCGTGATGACTGGGTGTTGTGTGATGTCCTTAGGTTAGTTAGGTTTAAGTAGTTCTAAGTTCTAGGGGACTGATGACCATAGATGTTAAGTCCCACAGTGCTCAGAGCCAATACGAGGTTCGGGACGGGGGCTACGACCGTCTGAAACGGTGAGGAGGACAGGGAGATGGTCGCTACCAATAGGCTCCAGGACATCCACCGTTATGTGCCCAAGGAGGTTGGGGGAGGAGAGGATAACATCAAGAGTGGAGTTGGATTCGGGATGGGTGTGCTGGGGGATGGGGATGAGGTCGCCTTGAAGGGAGGAGAGGAACCGATGCCACCGCCGTAACTGGGAGGGCGGAACGACTATGGATGTTGAGGTCGGTGGTGATCACGTAGGAGGAGAAGGTATGGTCAATGTGGGAGAGGAAGTCGAAGGGAATAGGGGCGTTAGGGCGTACATAGATGGTGGCGCAGGTAATGGTAAGGCCAGGGAAGAAGAGACTGAGGATCAGGTGTTCGGTGGGGTCGGGAAGGAGAGGTTGGAACCGAACAGGGATCTGGCGGTGGTGACCAATGGCAACTCCGCCACGCGCAATTAGGAGGGGATTATCGGAACGGTGAAGGAGGTAGGGTGAAGTGTGGACGGTGTGGTGGGGTTGGAGGAAGGTTTCATTGAGGAGGAAGGCATCCATGTGGTGGGTGGCAAGGGTGTGCAGGAAGAGGTTCTTGTTGGCGGGAAGGGAGCGGATGTTGTTGAAAAGGATACGGTGCTGTCACGCCATGACAGGGATAATGGTCCATTTTAACACGGTTAATGTATCACGAAGCAAATACCCTTCCGCACTGGCAGAATGTTACGTGGTACCACGTACTTATATGATTGTGACTATTACAGCGGCATCTATCACAAAGCGAAAAATGTGGTCCAACTAAAACATTCATATTTCTTCATGTACTACACGAATATGTAATAAAAATGGGTGTTCCTATTTAAAAAAACGCAGTTGATATCCGTTTGACCTACGGCAGCGCCTTCTAGCGGGCCAACCATAGCGCCATCTGGTTTCCCCCTTCAAACTAGACGAGTTTCGTTCTTTGTAATTTTTTTCGTTTGATGCTTTTCGTGAGATATTTGGCCCGGTCACTGTGAATGGACCACCCTGCATATGTATGATGAAAGTTAAAGAATGTTTAAAAATAATGAAATTTTATAAAATATGTATGTTTGTAAAGAAAGATTTGTACATTGAAATCCGGTTAATGCTTAGGGAACTTGTAAAGTATAAAAGCTGTAGGGAACGCCCTCCGCTACGGAAGTGGCTTGGCGCATAGTAAAAGGTGGTTTTGCCGGTCGATCTGGGCGGCTACTTGGTGGGAACGCTACGCAGTCAGTGGCTAGCAGTTGTACGGTAAACAATGAGGGTGCCAAGGAAGGCATTTGGAAGCCGATTTATATGGAAATTTGCCTCGGGTGTGGTTTCGGCTGTTGCATGGTGCTCTTGGTATTAGGGAATGGCTCTAAAACCATAAAAACCCGTCGCCAAGAAGAAATTGTAAAGAGCATTCAACATCAAGAGTGTGAGACCAGTTAGCCGCCCCGTTGCTTGCACCACTATTGCACCACTGCTCTGACAAGTTCATGAACACAGATATGTATTATAGCATGGACCAGTATATTTGTGTGAGTGTTTTTCAATAATACTTCAAGTGCTATAAACCTGTGTTTGAACCTTAAAGTTATCGTAAGCATGAACCCATGCAGGATCCCATTCTAAATGTGCAGAAACCGGGTATCCTGTTTCTAACTAAATAGTGACTTGTTGCCATATTAAATGTGATAAAGTTCAGTGCCATAGGGTGTGAATGTTGCTATCTAAAATACCTGCTTCACAGGTGGTGAAAAAAGCACATAAATTGAGCTATTATGAAACTAATTTAGCATTGATTGATACTATGAGCTATTTGTTGAGGTTAATTCAGGTTTGTGTTTGAGTAATTTAATTTAAAGGATAAAGAGATAAACTATTTCAAGTGGATTTAGGAATCAATAGTAGTGAATTGCGCTTTGGTTTTGAAATAATGACAGAGTTGCCTGGAGAGACAGTATCAGTTTATGGGTCCATTGTAGTTTTTCTCATATTAGACAGATCATTGGGATGTTTGTTGTTACTAAAGAAATCTGATGCATTCCCATAAATGAGGGTATAAAAAGTGGCTATGTAGTATTATTCAATTTCAGTTGTGGTATTTATATGTTAGTTAAGTCAGAACTCTTTTCATGCCCAACTTCAGTC
Source organism: Schistocerca americana (assembly GCF_021461395.2). Lineage (NCBI taxonomy): Eukaryota > Metazoa > Arthropoda > Insecta > Orthoptera > Acrididae > Schistocerca > Schistocerca americana. Next base: position 392,923,228 of record NC_060126.1, on the reverse strand, counting down.
CAGTGTTTCATACAGTAACATCGCAGTGCTGTGGTGATTAATGATTGCAGTAGTAGCTATTATTATTAAGAGGGAAGTACCATTTATCTTCCTATGATTACTGATTTGAGTAAATGGTAACTACTGCTACCTACAACTTAGTTCGCCCTGTAGTCGTGTGTATACAGTGCACTATTCAAAGGGAGTGTCACTTTAGCTACTGATATTCAATTTCCATGAACATAATATTCCAAATTATTATGCCTAATTAGGCTGGCGACCGTTTGTTGTTTCATTTGTATGCACTTCTCTACTTATACTAACCCCAAAGTAACGCCTGTTAGGTTTCCTACTGATTGCCATATATACGAAATTACTATTCGATACCCTCTGTCCATTAGGCAAACACACGGTCAAAACACTAAAAATCCTTCCAGAGGGTAACGCAGTCTGTGAGCATAGCGTTATACTTGGCGCAAGCTTGCAAGAAAGGTGTTATAACTTTGGATAATGGGGATGAAATCATCTTCCAAAACCTTTTCGTACCATTCGATAGTCACCGTGCCATCAAGGAATATCGCACAAATTATTCCGTAGCTCGACCATGCACACCACACAGTCAACCATCGAGGGTGAAGAGGCTTCTCGATCGCGGAATGCGGATTCTCAGTCCCCCAAATGCGCCAATTTTTCGTATTGACGAACCCATCCAAATGAAAGTGGGCTTCGTCGCTAAACCAAACCATAATGCACCTACTAATTCCCATCATGCCCTGCGGCCAACAGTGCAGTTTGAACGACCTAACGCAAACCGTTCAGAAGTTTGTTTCATATAGTTCAATAACTCTGACCCTGGAGTATACTTGCAAGAGCAATAAGGTGGCCATTTTGTACACCCGGAAAACACCTCCATTCTGTAACATCAGCTCCTCTACACTTCACTGTTGGCACTACACGAAATGGTAGGTAACGTACTCCAGGCTTTTGCCGGATCCAAACCCTTCCGTCGGGTGACCATGGCGTGTAGCATGTTTCATCGCTCCAAATCACTCGTTTTCAGTCATCCAGTGTCCAGTTGCCTCGCTCTGTACGCCACCTCATCTATCGCTTACCATCACTTAAAAAAAGCACTCCATCGACAGGCCACGAATGGCCTACCGGGACCTTCCGACCGCCGTGTCATCCTCAGTGGAGTTTGCGGTTAGGAGGGGCGTGAGGTCAGCACACCGCACTCCCGGTCGTAAGATGGTATTCTTGACCGAAGCTTCTATTATTCGGTCGAGTAGCTCCTCAGTTGGCATCACGAGGCTGAGTGCACCCCGAAAATTGCAACAGCGCATGGCAGCCCGGATGGTCACCACAGCACTTAACTTCGGTGATCTCACGGGAACCGGTGTATCCACTGCGGCAAGGCCGTTGCCTGTCGCTTACCATGGACTACATAAATTTGTGGCTTATGAGGATCTGCTCGACCATTCTACTCCATTCTTTGTAACTCCATACGAAGAGTCATTGTGCTGGATGGACTGCTGGTACCACTTCGGAACTCATGACCGGTTCCTTCTGCTGATCTCATGCGATTTTCTTACGACGACTCTCCGCAATGCTTGACGACCCCGCCAATCGGTACATCAGCTCTGCCTGGTCTTGTTTGGCTGTGGCTGTTCATTCACTTGTCTTCTTCACAACCGCGCCACCAACAGTTGGCTTGAGCAGCGTCAGAAGGGAAGAAATGTCCCTGTTGGGTCTGTTACTCATGTGTAATCCAGTGACTAGTCCACTTTCATAGTCAGTGAGATTTTCTGATCGACTCATTCTGTTGTTAACGCTCCTCTGCTGACAACACATTACTACCCACCTTCTTTCATGCTGGTGAGTCCACCTCTTGTGACATCAAGTGGTCATTTCCACATAATGTAGCGGTGACTGGTTGTTCTGGACGCATCTTCAGTGGAGGTCAGAGCCATGACGCCCAGCGAAGAAATCATGCAGTTTTCTTATGGGTCACTGACATAAACATTTCAGACATACCGCTGCTCATTCGTGCAGAATGTAAGCGCTAGAGACTGTTGAGAGCCATTCGATGAAATCTGAATGTGATCCAAAGCAGCATAGAGTGTTTATGCTTTTCCAGTTCATCTGTTTCACACTCTCCTGTAGCGTGTGTGCAAGGGTATGTGACATTGACACATACGTGAATAAAACAGTTAATGGCCTCTTTGATAGCCCAACTTTCACAATACCATCAGTACCACCTGTGTACCATTGTTCAAAGCTTTAAAAATGCATTTGTACAGGGACAACCACAGTGAACATCCAATGAAGCTTTGCACAGATGTGTTGGGCAGTGTCTCTAGTATTACCGTCGTTCGCATTACGTCACTCTTTTGTGTTCTGAGAGCACAGTGACCATATAAAGATGCCTAGAAAATAGCGTCTCCCTCCAAGTACACTAATGGCCATTGAAATTGCCACACCACGAAGATGACGTGCTACAGACGCGAAAATTAATCGACAGGAAGAAGATGCTGTGATATGCAAATGATTAGCTTTTCAGAACATTCACACAAGGTTGGCGCCGGTGGCGACACCTACAGCGTGCTGACATGAGGAAAGTTTCCAACCGATTTCTCATACACAAACAGCAGTTGACCGGCGTTTCCTGGTGAAACGTTATTGTGATGCCTCGTGTAAGGAGGAGAAATGCATACCATCACGTTTCCGACTTTGATAAAGGTCGGATTGTAGCCTATCGCGACTGCGGTTTATTGTATCGCGACATTGCTGCTCGCGTTGGTCGAGATCCAATGACTGTTAGCAGAATATGGAATCGGTAGGTTCAGGAGGGTAATACAGAACGCCATGCTGGATCCCAACGGCCTCGTATCACTAGCAGTCGATATGACAGGCATCTTATCCGCATGGCACGTCTCAATCCCTGAGTCAACAGATGGGGACGTTTGCAATACAACAACCATCTGCACGAACAGTTCGACGACGTTTGCAGCAGGATGACCTATCAGCTCGGAGACCATGGCTGTGGTTACCCTTGATGCTGCATCACAGACAGGAGCGCCTGAGATGGTGTACTCAACGACGAACGTGGGTGCGCGAATGGCAAAACGTCATTTTTTCGGATGAATCCAGGCTCTGTATACAGCATCATGATGGTCGCATCCGTGTTTGGCGACATCGTGGTGAACGCATATTGGAAGTATTTATTCGTCATCACCCAGCGTTATGGTATGGGTGGCCATTGGTTACACGTCTCGGTCACCTCTTGTTCGCATTGACGGCACTTTGAACAGTGGACGTTACATTTAAGATGTGTTACGACCCATGGCTCTACCCTTCATTCGATCCCTGCGAAATCCTACATTTCAGCAGGATAATGCACAACCGCATGTTGCAGGTCCTGTACGAGACTTTCTGGATACAGAAAATGTATGACTGCTGCCCTGGCCAACACATTCTCCAGATCTCTCACCAACTGAAAACGTCTGGTCAATGGAGGCAGAGCAACTGGCTCGTCACAATACGCCAATCACTACTCTTGATGAACTGTGGTATCGTGTTGAAGGTGCATGGACAGCTGTACCTGTACACATCATCCAAGCTCTGTTTGACTCAATCCCAGGCGTATCAAGGCCGTTATTACGGCCAGAGGTGGTTGTTCTGGGTACTGATTTCTCAGGATCTATGCACCCGAATTGCGTGGAAATGTAATCACATGTCAGTTCTAGTATAATATATTTGTCCAATGAATACCCGTTTATCATCTGCATTTCTTCTTGGTGTAGCAATTTTAATGGCCAGTAGTGTATGAGGGCCTGGTGAGAGATTTCTCCTGACGCCATGCAGCACACATAACACAACTGTCATGTGTTTGCTTCTTGAGGACAGTTCTTGGCTGCACTCTGCAGGGGCAGTGAAGATGCTCCTGCGGCGTCTTTGATTTGGAAGTGCTTGATCACTCATAATACAGCCCATAATTTGCTCCCCCTGAGTTACACCTCTGCTTACATAAACCGCTGGCTATGAGGAAAACATTTTTGGCACAGACAACGAGCTGCACACCAGTGCAGAGAATTGGGAGCAAGTACATGGGGCTGCCTCCTATGACGAGGGTATTGGAAAGTTGCTACAACGCTACGACAAATGTCTAAGTCAGAACAGTGACTATGTAGAGAAGTACCTGGAAGGTGCAGCTAGGTGTTGTAGACAAAATATTTTTAATTTTCGCAGTGGTATCCATTTCGTGACTGATCGGACCTTACTTTCCGAATAGCCCTCGTAAGTGGTGCAATACAGCTGCTCTAACACCTGCTTGCAGGTATGTGGAATCTGATAGGTGTCGAAGAGGTTGCCTGCCTGCAGGCACCTACGAATTGGTCAAGGATTGTCTCTCTGCAGTAACATTTTTAAAGTACATAACAAAGTTGCATGGGTGGCACTGAGGGTGTTTCCGAACTGGATGGTCTTAGAGGCCTCCTTTATCATTTTATTTACGCACATGTCAATATCACCACCTCCCCCCCCCCCCCCCACAGGAGGGCGTGAAGCAGGAGGCCTGAAAAAGTATAAAGACCTTTTGCTGCTTCGGTTTACATTCAGATTTCGCCAAATGATTTTGAAAGGTCGCTAGTGGTTCTACCCTGTACACCAGAGCAAAACTTGCAGTCGCACTGACTCCACTGCGATACGACCACATTAGTGGGGTTGCTGTTCCTCATTGTCCTTAGAGAAGGGTTGAATCGTCCGTTGGGTGGTGGGTGTGGGTGTGGAGGCGGGGGGGGGGGGGCATCAGCAGTGTCAAAGGTTGTCAAGAACGTTGTCCTGTTGCTGATCACACTGCGCACAGTCATTCTCGACAACGAAATGTGTGAAAATCAACCCCAAGGAAAGGAGTGGTTTCATTGACGCCTTTCATGCCACCCCGTAAGGCCTCGTGTCTATTCTGAGCGTCGGTGCGTCTGAAATTTTCCTCGTCCACTCCTAAGTGTAGGCGCCCCGGTGGTCCCGGTCGCCTATGGTGGACTGGAAGCCAAGTGGCGACCTCTCCAGTTGACAGGATGCTAGGAAATGACTGTGGACGCGTCAGAAACGCCAAAGAAACATTATTAATTCATGACACCTTTATTCCCGCCGAGTATAATGTGGCCCGCATAACACAGGCTGGCTGAGCTTGATGATATCAATGACCTTCCCCGAGTCCTCACTGACTCGGAGCGATGACACCAGCTCCAGGCCGCACCAGTCTTGCTAGCGCAGCGCCGCGTGTTGTGACGTAGCGGCGGAATGCCCTCACTTCGGCCGCGCGTGGCTGGCAGCGCCCGGCCGGCTGGCCGGCCCGGCGGTGGACAGCAGGCCGCTGCGCGTAGGAGGCTCCGGGTTGGAGTCCCGGCGCTGTCGGCACGAGAGGCGTTCTCGTAGTGCGGAGTGTACTCTATCCCACCCCGTCTTCTTCCCTGCTCCTCCTGGTGGCTCATCCGCGGTGGACGGGCGGAACGGGCTGCAGTTCCCCAACGTCGTCCGCTCACCAGGTTGTGATGGCGGATGCACAGGGCCTAGGCCCCGCACTATCTCGACGACGGCTTACTGATGTGGTCAGCATTGGCGGCGAGCGAGTCTGCCGCGATGTCTGCTAATCCTGGGTTGATGATTGACAGCAGCAGCAGAGAGGACCAGAGCTGGTACTGTCCCCTCACATCTGCTGCTGGATGGGCCGCCCTTACTGCAAAACGTCCTTAATAAACATTAACATGTCGGTCACCGAGCTGAGCGTTACGCAGCGTCCCAGTACACATCTAACTGCAAGTACATTGTTGCTATCAAAGCTGGCGTATTTAAAGGAAGTACGAGCGACATCCTGACGTCATGCTCGTTTGTAATGAACATATTCGTTCCACTTATACTGCTCATTTATCTGTCGTACTCACCCCTTAGGTGTTCTTGTGACAGAGTTACGTGTTGTTACGGCAGACTTACGCGAAGTTGTGAAATGCTGTACAGCTGACGCTATACCTCTGTCTTACACTCTACGAAAGTCTCCGTCTAACACAAACCCGCGTGCTAAGCAATTCTCTCTCGCCTGTTGTGTGTAACCAGGCCACTGCCCCTGCGTGACGACACATTCCGATACATGTGCAATCCTCTTACCTCTTGGCTAACCTACTGCCTCTGGCTCTCGGCATACGCAACGAAACTTTGACAATATTCCACGTTTCCAACTCTTTACTATTCTGCGACACTGCATAAGGAAAGCACGTGATTTTACGCTGGGCGTCGCATCTCTGACTTCCAACTCAGAGGAGTCAAAAGAAAGGCTGTTACGAGCTTCCCATCTTGTGACACGTCCACAGTGACGGTGGGCAGAATTGTGGTAAATATTGGCGCCAATGTGACATCATTAACCCACCTTACACCAGCTCCTGAGCTGTGTCCTTTTTTCGCATGGTTCAAATGGCTCTGAGCACTATGGGACTTAACAGCTGTGGTCATCAGTCCCCTAGAACTTAGAACTACTTAAACCTAACTAACCTAAGGACATCACACACATCCATGCCCGAGGCAGGATTCGAACCTGCGACCGTAACAGTCGCGCGGTTCCGGACTGCGCGCCTAGAACCGCGAGACCACCGCGGCCGGCCAAGCATGTGTTGATATGTTGCTGTAGGAAACGTCGCCGAGCCCGAGGGCGAATTTACATGATGCCACGCTTTTGCACCATTACAGAGGAATTTTATACGCACTTTCGAGCGAAATTTAAAATTTCTGCGTCGCAGTGGGGGAAAATGACGATGTTTCAGAAAACTGGTCCATTAATTCTTCTGCGCAATGTGTAAATAGTCACTTGGTTGTGTCTTTTCACAACGGACCTGTTGCAAATATACTTCTCGGGTTTGCCACCGGATAATGGTGAGCAAATCGCACAGTATTTCAACGATACAATTGTTCGATATCTGCAGGTGGTGGTAGTTGCTGTTGTCATTGCTGCAAAACGCGACTGATGCTAACCGCGCGATAGTCTATAAATTGATTAAGGCATCGAAATTTATCAGGCCACTAGCAGGAAATACGCATGCGCGGGAAGGTTCTCACACCAGGATGAAAGCGGCCCTCATAGTGCCCCATGCCGGGAGACGCATTAAGGCCTTCTGTGCGTGCACTGTGGGCAACGACTGTGTTGCTGTCCTGTGGTCAGAAGCTGAGTTAAATCTCTCCAATGCGCTACGTCTGGTCATGAAATGGTAGTTCTGTTTCTCCCGTTTTAATTTAATGGCAGCCAGAATTGGATTCCAGGCGGCTCGTAATTGAAAATCTGCATACCTATTGATAAGATTGTCCGCCGTACGGATATGTATGACCGCCATAAAAAACGCTGTCCAAGTGTGATGAAGCTGAGGATAAAACGTCAGTTTTCTTGTGAAACATGCGACGCACCGTGTTCAGGCGATGCTCCGCTACCGCTGATTTATCAGATTGAATAGGCGTGTATGATGATCATGTCCAACACAGCTGTTCGATATGTCTGCTCTAAGATTTCGCGCTACGTTTCCTACGGCCAATATTATCTTCGACGGAACACAACAAATTTCTCAATTTTGCTGATGGACGAGAAACACACTTTCTGACGTGTCTCTTGATGATTCTTGAAGACGTGCCCCCAAAACAAGCCAAGAAAGTCATTGTAGTGGGTGCCTCCGCATCTTCATTTACATCCCTGCATTGAATTTGCTTAGAACAGAATGCAAAGCGTATTTGTTTTTCAGAATAACGGTTATATTGGAAACCGTTCTTAGGTGTTGTAGCTCACTAAACAACCTCTCGGTGTCTGATACTACGTATGCTTTATGTACCAGAGAACTTAAAACACCACCGCGTTGAGCAGGATGATGACAGCTTGTGGCCTGCAAGTATAGCTTTTGTGCTTTTGGTTTGTCATGGACACTATCTCCCAGTGTACCGTACACACTTTTTTCTAATGGTGACATCATCACTTCCATGGTGAATTAAATATTCCGGCGGAGCGAGTTCAGTTGCTGGAGAAACATAAATAGTATCTTTATTCTGTGGGGCCACAAACGTATCATCGACATATAGCCAAAACCAGGAAGATTGGGGACTTCTCGCCTGTAGTGCTTTTTGCACAGTGTCTTCCATAAAATAGTTAGTCACCATGGGAGACAAAGGACTTCCCATGGCGACTGTGTCAAGTTGTTCAAAATTCTAACTATTAAGTGAGATGTACGTTGAGGTAAGGACATGTCAAAACAGTGACACAATGTCTTTGTCAAACTTGCTGCTGATAAGCTCATATAGGCCTAAGTCCTGCAGAGTTACTTTCATAAATAAATACACAACGTCAAAGCTAACCAAAATATCCGGCGGTTGTAGCTTAACCCTAGCACGCCTAAGGGGGGGGGGGGGGGGGGGGCTCGTTGAACCCACAATTTTTTATGTCCCCTGCTTTTGCCCAAGTAACTTTCGTGCTACATATTCCCTTTGAGTCACTGTTTGTTGGCTATTTTATGAAATGTTAGTGTCAATATATTTTATAGAAAATTCCTGCTTTGAAAGAAAAAATAAATAAACTTATTATGGGTCCAACAAACCCCTCCCCCCCCTTAGGCTTCCATGCTATAGAAAATTTCCCTTAGTAGGATTTCGTATTTCTCATCTCTACAACAATGCAAGTTAGTTTCTTGTTGGTTGGTATTCTTGATATTCACAACGATCGGTTTACTTTCAGAGGAAGTGATTGTTGATGTAAGTCAGCTGTTACTTATCTTGTAAACTTGCAGTGAGTTAGTGCAGTTCCCAACATCTAGGCCTCCAGTAACTTTGATGTCCTACACAGCAAAAACGAAACCAAGTAAGAACTTACTGATGTTTGGCAACAGTGCACCGAGATAGAGGCGCTGTTGGAGGAGAGAAGAATAAAACCGAGATAAATGCATATTATAATTCCACTAAAGGTGGAATTGATACCATTGATCAAATGGCGCGTATGTACACCTGCAAGAGGGGAACAAAGAGATGGCCTCTATCTGAATTTTACTCTCTCATCGACATTTGTACTACCAGTGCAACCACCATATACATCCAGCAACATCCAAGATGGAATGAAAAGAAACACAACAAACAGAAACTTTATCTTCTGCAAGCTGGGATGGAACTAGTGAAATTGCAGTTAGAAGAAAGAAGTGCCAATGCAAGAGGGTTATCTAACCAAATTGTTCAATCAATGGAGACTATTCTACAAAAGAAAATCAAAGAAGTGACAACAGAAGCACGTCAGCCTCCTGCAGGGAAAGGTCGATGCCATATTTGTGTAAGAAAAGCTAAAACAAAGAAGCAGAAGTACAACAATCTAAGTAAACCAAAACAGTATTGTGGACAGTGTCATAAACACGTGTGTACACACATTCAGAAAAACTTGTGAAGTGTGTCTCTTGCCTTCAAGTTGAGGACTCAGAGTAGTCTATTGTATATGAACACATCTGTATTTTGTATTGCAATATGTCAATTTTTATTCACTCAATCCAATATTTATAACAATTAACAACATTTATAAACCGATGCCTTAATTAAAATACATAAACCATTTTGAAAGTTGTAATTTTTCGCCAGTAAACTTATTAAATACCTGTGGGCTCGCCGAACCCCTCCCCCCCCCTCCCTTAGGCCCCCAAGTTAGAAAAAAAGGCTTTGGCATCCTAGGGTTAAGTGTCTTCAGGCGACCTATGAAGTCCTCTGAATTCGGGATGTGATGCTCGCATTTATCTACGAGAAGCTCCAGTAGTGAAGTAAGATATTTAGCCAGGAAATAGGTAGGAGCTCCAATGTCGCTCACTATTGGGCGAAGAGGAGTCCCATCCTTGCCCATCTTCGGTAAGCTGTACGGTCTTGGGGGAACTGCAGCCTTTTGGCGCAAGCACTATATGACTTTAGTCAGAATAGAACTCTTCTTGAGAAGATCTGAATTATTTCTCATAACCTTCCGTTAGATCCTCTCCGAGCTTGCGATATGCACGATCATCGAGCGAAGCCTTTGTCTTTCTGTTGTATACAGCTGTGAGAGAAGGGCGGTGGCAACAGCATCTACCAACACCTAAAGATGTCAAACAGTTGCTTGTATGAAATATTGTGGTGTTTGTACAGTATCATCTGGGGTTAAACCCAAGAAGTGTAACTGCGGTCAGTTGATTATTTTCAGTTGTTTGTTAATGAACAATTATAGTCAGTTTTCTGCGAGACCAACCTTGAACATGCTTGAACAAAGAAAAGTTGAATGACCTTATAATTCGGCAGTTATTATAGAAACTAAGCCCTCTGTCTTCATAACTGCTCAGTCTTCTTCCCAAGATAATTTCATATCGAAATAAACTAAAAGTTCTTCATCAAACGAAATAAACAATAAGGTCCGCCGCTCACTGATACGAACGCCATGACGCGCGGAAGCACGAGCAAAACGCCTTCCTAACGATGGAGCAGCGCAGACCATCCCTCGCTCGCACTTCGGTTGTCTCAGCACGGGCAGGAGCACCGGGCGGTTTGGCATCGGCTGATCGCCAAGTGTTGCGTTTGTAACATTGTGTGTGAGGCTCGTTTGGCTTACGAATAAAAACACAGGACACAGACATAAGAAAAGCATTGGTTCATATGTCTATATCTTCCTTCGGCGTATCTCCTTATTCCTACTTATAATCATTCTTCGCGCTTACGTCACTAGCTTCCTAAGGGCCTTAGTAGTGCGTTCTCTGTTTCATTGCTAAAAAGTCGTACAGGCCGGACTTGTATTTGGCTGGGCAAAACCGTAAAAAGCCGAACGTAACAGGCTAATGAACCGACACCGACAAAAGGATTACGTTTGATTAGCATTTTAAAATCTTTTAGAATAAGTGGAACCGTTATCAACGTCCAATTCGTCGTTAGAACCCCTGGTTTCTTGCTAAACTATGTTTTAATACAACATTCTATAAATGAAGAATGAACTCTCAAACTGCGATTATGCTTCCACATCAGCTGTAGAATATTTCAGAACAATGAAAATTTGTGCCAGACCGGGGATGGTAGTGGAGTGCCCCTCCAGAGAGGTCTAGCAAAGTACTTACTTTCGAGTCAGAGCTTTCCCGTTGGATTCTCTCCTTAACACTGACTACGAGAACGACCGCCACTCCGTTTAGTAAAGAGACTGGTCTTCGCAGCAACCATTGCTGGCTGACAGAGTTTGAATTTCTGTGAATCAGGATGTCTCTCGCTCTTCCGTTTCTAGCACACAATGGCTAACCAGCCCGCCCCCCCCCCTCCCCCTCCCCTACTTTAAAGGAGACAGCGGTTCCCCACGGCAAGAACCAATGGCTGACGTCTCAGGATCTTCGCTTTCGGTTCTGAACGCAGCTGTGGTAAGCATGATAAACATGACATTCTTCAGAACATGTTTGCAACATCTTTGCATTTTGATTGGAGAGAATAGGTAATCGTTTTGATTAGGAAACTGCTTCATTTATTTCATCAAGCGTTCTGAACCGTTTAAATACGATGTACTCTAAATTTGTGAGCATAACGATGCTGATATTAATTTAATACCTCAGTGTAAGCTGTAATGAGTTCAAGTTTCCGTCCGCTCAGCGAGAGTTATAGCCTTTAGTGATTAGCTCGTAATCTTGAAATGAGTTGCTTGTTTACTTATCGAGATTTGAGTTTTGTTCCCTTGTTGCAGCATTTGGGACTGTTTCAAGCCTCGACCGCCATTTGTCTACAAAGCGAATGTACCGCAAGCACAGCTAATGAGTGGAATGAATAATTCTATGCAGAATGAACCCCAATTTATATAACGATTTTCAAATATCATGGAAGTTACGGAAATTATTAAATTTGGTGAGAAAGCTTTGACTTCGACTCAAGCCTCTCTGTACCATGACCTCTTGCTCCTATGTTATTCAGTCGTAGTGGAGGAAGTTTTATTCCTTTCTGTTACTGCATTGCGTGCGTCAGTTTTAATATTAATGTGGGATTATTCTCGTTTGCCGCGTGGATTCGTAACTTTCATGTCATTACCTATGAGACCATCTCCGCTGGTGCACTTTTTTTTTTTCAATGTTATGGGATTTAACTGCTAAGGTCACCAGTCCCTAAGCTTACACACTACTTAACCTAAATTATCCTAAGGACAAACACAAACATCCATGCCCGAGGGAGGACTCGAACCTCCGCCGGGACCAACCGCACAGTTCATGACTGCAGCGCCACAGACCGCTCGGCTAATCCCGCGCGGCGCTGGTACTCTCTTATAACTTAATTTAATCCTATCTTCTAAAAATTAAGAAGTAAATAAATTTTATTGCTAATCAAACGTTATGTCACGTATTCCACATGAGTAATAAATTCACAATCTTAATTAGAACAGCCTTTCAAATGTTTGCTCTCGCCCTGTACTGAAACATCCTCTAAATATCCCCCAAACGTCAAGTCAGATAATGACTGAAACTTCATCTTGAGATCTCTCGAACCATATAGCTCCATTTCATTAAGGTACCTATGCTCAGGTTTCTGGCAGGCTCCCCTAAGAGCCTCTGCAATGATGTTCGAGTTTAGGGGAAATGAGGTGTGAGTGAGAATTTGGATTGAGGAGGGAGGCGTGATGGGTAGTCTGTGCAGTTGAGCACAGCCACTGTGCCAGGGTGGTCTAGTGGTCAGCGCATCTGCTTACTGAGCGGGAGACCTGGGTTGGAATCCTAGCTTTGGCACAAATTTTCATTCGTCGCTTCAGGCTGCGTGTATACATCATAGATGTTTGAGACTTCTAAAGGTCTCCGGAACCATATAGCTTCCTTCGATTAATGATAGTTGCGCAACATTTGGTAATTAATATTCACTATCGATAACTTGTGAAGTCGGTCATCTTTGGTTTTGTGGTGACGCCAGCTGTTTACGGTGTGTGTATGTGTGTTTTTCTTTGTCTCTCTACATACGCCGTATTATTGTTCGTGGCTAGCGCAGCTCCACCTATCGAAGGTTTAAATTTCCCTGCATAGAGCTCTGCCGTTGCACTTTGCCTGGAAAGTGACAGGGTGTTCACCTGTCGAAATATCAACTGTTGTCGAAGACGTCACCTGGCTGCATTCCTGTAAGTTGTTTGTACTTTCGTTATGCTTAGCAATAGTCCGTGCACTTCATTGGCGAAGACCGACCGTATGCGGTTAACCTTGCGAGGTAACGAAATATGTAACATCACACCGCGTGACACACGGCCGGAGAAGTGTATCGAATTCTGTCCAGATAGACGCCACTCTGCAAGAAAACCTCGAACGCACACCGGTTGCATGACTTCCGGGGTAAGGCTAAGATGCTGGGTAGAAATCTCTGCGGCCTCCTCAGGTTCAGTCATCGATCTACTCCGTGCTGTTCCTCATCTGGTAAGTCAGCCGCGCCACTGCAGCGCTCCATATCACTGCTTTGTCGGAGCTCTTTTAGACTTGTTCTGTGTATTTTGACAGCATACGGGGTGAAAAGTATTTAAACCGACAAACTCTGGGAGGTTGTAGGGGACATCAAAACAAATATTTTTCCCTAATGTCGTTTTCTCCTATGAGGAGTATTTAAACCGGTAGAGGAAGATTTCTCTGGCGGCGAATTAATTAAACCAACAAACACTTTTCCATTTTTTATGACCAAGAGACAACACATTAACACAACCCAATTTCAATTACAGTAGATTTTCAAAAATGCCTCCATTGACACGTAAACAGAGGTTACACAGTCGGATCATGTTTTGTCTGACACGGGCAAAAACCCCAGGAGTATCCTGAATTGTTCCTGCTGCTGCTACTATCCGGGCAACCAGATCCTCTTCTGATGCAACAGGAGTTGCGTAAACAAGGTTGCGCATCTCTCCCCACACAAGAAAGTCCAGAGGGGACATATCTGGGGATCGAGCAGGCCATGGTACAGGACCACCTCTGCAAATCCACGTTTCTGGGAACCGTCGGTACAGGAATCGATGCACACGACGACCGAAATGTGCCGGCGCTCCGTCATGTTGGAACCGCATACGTTGTCTTGTAGGGAGTGGGACGTCTTCCAGCAATTCTGGCAATGCTCTGGCTAGAAAATTGTAATTGTGCTGCCATTTAATGGCCTAGGTAGCAGATACGACCCAATTAAACAGTCCCCAACAACACCGACCCACACATTAACGAAGAACCGCTCTTGATGAGCGCTAGTAACTGTGGCATGTGGGTTATCCTCAATCCAAACATGCGAATTGTGCATGTTGAAGACTCCATCACGCTCGAACGTTGCTTCATCGGTAAGCAACACGGAGGATGGAAATGTAGGATGCATTTCACACTGTTCCAGGTACCACTGCGGAAACTGTGCTCTGGGTGGATAATCAACTGGTTCCAGGGTGTGGACACACTGTAAGTGAAATGGACGTAACAATTGCTCTCGAAGGACTGTTCTTACATTCGTCTGATTCATACCCATGTTACGTGCAATTGCACGAGTGCTGATTGATGGATCCCACTCCACATGCTGCAGGACAGCTTCCTCAAACTGCAGCGTTCTTGCCGTGCACCGGCGACGAGTAAATGACCCGGTCTCACGCAGACATTGGTACACAGCAGCAAATGTCGTATGATGCTGAATACGGCGATTAGGATATTGTTGTTGATAAACCGGCTGGGCAGCTCGTCCGTGGTGGTGCGCTACGTAGTACGCACCAACCATATCAGTGTACTCACTCCAGGTGTATCGCTCCATTAGTAAACAGAGACAATGCACTACTACACTGGTGGACAGCAGTTGGCTACAAGTGAAGAGCGTAATACGGACTCTAACAACAGAAGACCGTAAGACGGCCTCCACTGGTTTAAATAATCCTCATAGGAAAAAATGACATTAGGGAAAAATGTTTGTTTTGACGTCCTCTACAACTTTCCAGAGTTTGTCGGTTTAAATACTTTTCACCCTGTAGAATAGACTGACTGAAAAAAATCGCAACACCAGAAAATAATTAATGTAGAGTTATGAAATTTCGTGAATACATTTGTTTAAGTAACATACTTAAATGATTAATACGTATTGCAAGATCACAATTTAACGAAAGTGCGAGATAGGCCACTGAAAACATGAAATGCTGGTACAGTAATAACCGGTGTAACCGCTAGAATGTTGAATGCAAGCATGCAAACGTGCATGCATTGTGTCGCACAGGTGCTGGATGTCAGTTTTTGGGATGGAGTTCCATGCCTGCTGCACCTCGTCGGTCAATGCAGGGGCGATTAATACTGTTTGTGGATGACGCTGGAGTTGTCTCCGATGACGTCCCAAATGTGTTCGAGTGGAGACAGATCTGGTGACCGAGCAGGCCAACGCTACACGCCGACACTCTGTAGAGCATGTTGCGTTACAACAGTAGTATGTGGGCGAGCGTTATCCTGTTGGGAAAGAACCCCTGGAATACTGTTCATGTATGGCAGCTCAGCACGTCGCATCACCAGAGTGACTTGCAAATTTGCAGACAGGGTGCGTGGGATGACCACGAGTGTGCTTCGGCTGTCATACGAAATCGCACCCCAGATCACAACTCCAGATATGTCCAGTGTACCCAGCAGTCAGACAGCTTGGTTGCGTGCCCTCAGCTGGCCTCGTTCTAGCCAACACACGGCCATCACTGGCACCGAGGCAGTGCCAGCTCTCATCGGAAAATAGAACAGACCTTGTAAGTAGGCTGTTTAGTCTTCAAAACTTCGACTGACTCTGCTGTGGGTTTGCTCTGTTGTGGCTCATTACCTGTCTGCATGTCCAGAGTCAGCACTGTCTTTCCGTTGGAAGGACAACACTACTTCTTCAAGACTGCATGGAAATCCACTACTTCCATGTGCATTTTCTTTTACTGCTCAGACTTTGAGAAAAACATTGGAATTTTACTGTAATGAATGATCAGGACTGTCTTTATGGACTGTGAGAAAATCTTTGCTTTTGACCAACATTGTATCAATAAGTGTGTGCATTTGATATCTTTGTTATAGTAATTATGAAAAATTTTTTCAAATCTGTATTGGCCACTGCCCAAAAAATTTGTAAAATTTTTTTGTGGGCAGCATGGGGGCTATGTAAGTATGCTGTTTAGGTTTTTTTTGTTGATAACGCCACGTAGCGCTCTGTATGAAAATCACTGGGTGTGCTGTGTGCAATCTGTGGCTGGTTTGCATTGTTGTTTGCTATTGTAGTGTTGGGCAGCTTGGTTTGAACAGCGCGTAGCGTTGCGCAGTTGGAGGTGAGCCGCCAGCAGTGGTGGATGTGGGGAGAGAGATGGTGGAGTTTTGAGAGCTGATGATCTGGACGTGTGTCCATCAGAGAGAGTAAATTTGTAATATATATATATATATATATATATATATATATATATCAGTTCATGATATCCAGTATTACAAATTTACTCTCTCTGATGGACACACGTCCAGATCATCAGCTCTCAAAACTCCACCAAAATGACTTTTGAACACTATTAAGGTAAATACATTGTTTGTTCTCTATCAAAATCTTTCATTTGCTAACTATGTCTATCAGTAGTTAGTGCCTTCAGTAGTTAGAATCTTTTATTTAGCTGGCAGTAGTGGCGCTCACTGTATTGCAGTAGTTCGAGTAACGAAGATTTTTGTGAGGTAACTGATTCATGAAACGTATAGGTTATTGTTAGTCAGGGCCATTCTTTTGTAGGGATTTTTGAAAGTCAGATTGCGTTACGCTAAAAGTATTGTGTGTCAGTTTAAGCACAGTCATTTATAATTTTTCTAAGGGGACGTTTCAACCTGCACTGTGCTCTTCAATGAGCTCTCGCTTGACATCACTGAAGTCGCAAATGTTGTTGGTTTAGGGTCAGTGGAGTCCAGGCTATAGGGCGTCTGGCTCGGAGCTGTCCTTGAAGTAACCGATTTGTAACAGTGCTGCCAACTGCTGCTGCAGATGCAATACGATGCGCCAGAGTCATTCACCGAACACAGTGGTCTTCGCTCCCAATAGTGCCACGTGGCCGTTAGGATCACGGTCTTCTTGCGAGCGTACATTCTCGCGACCACCGCTGCCAGAAATCCTATGCAGTGGCTACATTCCTACCAAGATTTTTTGCAATGTTACAGAAGGAACATCCAGCTTTTCCTAGCCCTGTTACACGTCTCCTTCAAACTCACTGAGGTGTTGATAATGTCGTCTTTGTCGCCTTAAAGGCATTCTTGATTAACATTGAAAGGTGGCTACACTGAGCCACAGCGCCAGAGATTGCGCCAAAGATTATTATTCCGCCGTCTCCACTGGTGCAGTAGTAGTTCAGAGGATGTCGAGGGCAGTACTAGTTCAGAAGATGTCGAGTGCAGTTGTTGTTCTGTTGGGCGAGAGAGTAGATGCTGTTCGGTTGGTGTAATGCATAGATGGAAGATGTTGCAATTATCACAGTGTATTTCTCGTCAATATATATTGAGGTAAAAAAAGTATTACAGATTTCTTTAATGATAATGCATCTTTGTCACAAGTTCAGTCAACAAAGCATGTGGCTCGTGTTCATGTATTAGACTTATAATTCTGGTTTCTATGTGCAATTATAGTATTTCTGTTTTTTTCAATTAGTTCATTGTAAATGGTGTTTGAAATATCTTGTCGTATTGAGGAAGAACCGAGCCAGATACATGTACGTTGAGTCACACTACCACACACAGAACAGTTACACTTGTGCTTTGTTGTTTCGTAGCTTTTATAGTTGCAGGGGACTTAATTAATCAATTGTGTTAACGGAAATTCCTTGTCATTCTTTATTTTTATATTTTATGCAGTCAGATTGCGTGTTAATACTAGTCAGGGCCAACCGGTTACGAGACTTCGTAACCGGTCACACAGCTACTAAAATTATTGCATTTATCATTTCTTTTTAATTAAGCCCCCACGCAACATCACCTCACCTCGTCCAATCTCAAAGGTAACTAACGCAACTACCTCCACTCTTATGCTGCTGGTGCGAAACTGTAATAGATATCACCTTTCAACTGAAGAAACACGTCTACCAATATCTTTTATGTCGCACAACACCTTCTTGGTTCTGCTATTTTTTCCCGTCAGTATATTAAGTCAGATATCATAGATAAAATGGCCCTTGAATTAAACGCGTCTGACAAAAGATTAGCCACCTCCACGAGAGATCATGCTAATACCGAATAGCAGCGCCACTAGCTCGATGATGGTCTCACGTCGGCGAGGAACAGAGTCCAAAAGTTTCTTCCGATACACATCATCCAGCTGAAGCCTCTCTTGATAACTAGATCCTATAGAACTACCAAACTGCGAGGATGTTGACTGCTACGTGGGATCCACTGCTCCAAATTGTCCCAGGCGTTTTCCAAATAGCCCTCATCTCTGATATCGGGTGCTTTAGTGGGTCTCGCGTCCGTCGGCCATCGTAATTTAATATATTATTATTGTTATTATTATTTTTTGATTGTTGCCGTCTTACGTGGTGGGCCTTAATTAAAAATGATATTTCATTTAATCTTGATTTACGATTAAATGCTTTCCTGAAGTTCTCCTTTTTAACAATATTAATCTCAAATTATTTGTTACGTTAATGAATGTTAGACTCACAGAATCTTGAAACATGAGCATACAAGTTGAACATTGGAATAAACTTTTCATATTAATTTCCTCGGCTAGTCAGTTCACTTTAAAGCAAAAGATCTTTAGTTATTAATTACAATTGCGGCCCACACACGCGCGAGAGCATTTTTTCTTACCTCCGTTAACCATTGCCACGTAGTCGGAGTCCTGGCTCTGGCTCTCGGCTGTTGTACTGAAAATAAGGATCTTAAAGCTACGTATTTTCTGCAACGTCGGGCGGCTGTGGAGAAAAATTAATATTATGTAAATAGCGGGCGAGTTTTTCGCTCCCGCTAATTTTCCGTAAGTTAATATCGCCACGTAATGGCGTCGTTTGCTGCATCGGCCGCTGCGGTTGTTAAACTTACTTGAATGCAGGTTAATTCAAGGAAGGCGGACATGAAATCGGGATCACCTCTTACAAATTAAAAGTGCACAATAATATTAAATGAATATATTATATGCTTAACTCATACAAATATGCTTACATTTGCCAGCACTCGCAAGATGTCCGTCTATACACAATCAAGACAAGAGAAGAAGTGAAGACGACTAAAAAATTAACAAAAGAGCGTATCTTGTCACCTCTTTAGATCATTTTGTCATAAATTATTTCTTTGCAATCGAAACTTACATAGAGAAATTATTATTGTACGGCTTCATGATAAAAATATATTATTCAATTTTTAAATGTCTCTTCTTTATAAATACTGTTTTTTAAGTCTTTTCGTAATATAGCACTGGGGACGCTATATGGGTCAGACGAAATGCGACGATGTGTTCTTTAGTTATCCCTGTGCCACCTGGGAAGACGGGGGAGTTCACAGCATACCGGTACTCACATGAACATAGTCACATAAATATCGTGATCATATTCACTATAAGCATTTTTTGGTCGCCACGACTTTCTTCAGTTCGACAGAATTGTGGTGTTAGCGCTGTTCACCCCTCACTATTTGTTCGTGGTGCAAAAAAAGTTCACAGATCCAGTGGGTGTTCGTTCAGGAAAGAAAGCCTAGCTGTCTATTGTCACAAGCCTTTCAAAATGAATGGGAATGATAGAAGAGAAAGATAAGAATTCTCAATATCTGTTATGTCATACCCAGTCACATAATCAGTGGGAACTGCAGATTTGCTAGGGAACGACATTACAACACCATGCAGAAAGAATTTCAAGATTTAGTTGACCATAAAAGAGCAAAAATTACAGCGATCGACAGGTGGGATTTACTACTCTGTACACCAAGAACCACTCTGTGCTAAATTTGCAGGCGTGAAGAATGTGATAAAATTGGTGGTACGCTTAGTAAATTTTCTAAAGCCGCACGCATTATTCCACTGTCAGCTGCATTAGTTTTCGATGGAACTGACCGAACATTATGGAAACGTTATACTGTATATTACTGCAAAGTACATTGGTTAGTCCGCAGCTCGTGGTCGTGCGGTAGCGTTCTCGCTTCCCACGCCCGGGTTCCCGGGTTCGATTCCCGGCGGGGTCAGGGATTTTCTCTGCCTCGTGATGACTGGGTGTTGTGTGATGTCGTTAGGTTAGTTAGATTTAAGTAGTTCTAAGTTCTAGGGGACTGATGACCATAGATGTTAAGTCCCATAGTGCTCAGAGCCATTTGAACCATTTACATTGGTTAAGTCAAGGACATGGAACGATTTTTCTATTTAAAAGCCGCTATTTTTATGAAGGAAAAAGGAGAACAGGAACGAAAATTACATCCGGAGCCGGCTGCAGACCTCGCATTTTAAGTGAACTTGAGAGCACGCTGCCTACAGAAAGACAGTGCAAGGTGATAAACAACGTATTTCTGGCTTGATGGGGATGCATTTATAAAGAAAACAGCATTGTGGGAGGGACAAATTCAGACAAGAAGCGCCGTTCATTTCCCTAAGCTCTGGAGAATTCATTGTGGCCTTGAAATAATTACAAGTAAAGTTCTATAAACGTTTTGAGGACACTGCCAGTCTTACACCTGTCTTCAAGACCGTTTGCCGTTTCATTTGCAGATGGAACTGACTGATCTGCAATGTACGATGGGCGTTCAATAAGTGACGCAACACACTTTTTTCTAGGCCAGTTTCAGCTGAAAAAATGCAGAATATTCCTGCTTCAGACCCTAGTTTTATGACTTTCGATAGGTGGTGGCGCTTTACGTAGCAGAGAGCCGCCATTTTCTTTTGACAAAAAATCAGAGCATCTCAGATGGCACTTGCAGAATGTCTACGGAGACCTGGCAGTGAACAAAAGCACGCCGAGTCGTTGGTCGAAGCGTCTGTCAACACTGTAAAGTCGGGAAAACCTGTCCGATTCCCCGCGTCCGGTAGGTCGTACAAAGCTGTGACTCCTGCAATGTTGGACCGTACGGACAGTCTCACTCGAGGTGATCGACAGATCACATTCAAATACCTCGGTGCACAACTGGACGTATCTGTTGGCAGTGCTGACACACTTATCCACCAACAGAGGTGCTCAAAGGAGTGTGTCCGCTGGGTTGCTCGCCACCTAACGGAAGACCTTAAAGAGCAACGGAAGACCATCTGTGCGGAATTGGAAATTTGTGGTAAGGTCTCATGGGACCAGACTGCCGAGGTCATCGGTCCCTAAGCCTACACACTATTTAATCTAACTTAAACTAACTTACGCTAAGGACGACACACACCCATGCCCGAGGGAGACGACTCGAACCTCCGACGTGGGGGAGCCGCGTGTACCGTGGCAAGACGCCCTAGACCGAGCAGCTACTCCGAGCGGCCTGTGCGAAATTGTTTGTACTTCAGGAGGCTAATCGTGAAAATTTTTTGTCGTACACCGTCACAAGTTGTGAAACATGGATTCATCACTTTGAACCGGAAACAAAACCACAATCCATGAATTGACGCCACACTACCTCTCATCCGAAGAAAAAGTTCAGAACCGCAAACTCATCGACGTTCTTCTGGGACTGTGAGCAGATTATTCTGTTTGATGATGATGATGTTTGGTATGTGGGGCGCTCAACTGGATTATTCTGTTTGATGGCCTTCCTCAGAGTGCAACGATCAATCTGAAGCATATTGTTCTACCCTCAGAAAATGAAGAAACAACTTGAGCATGCTTGTCGCCACAGAAATACAAACGAACTTCTTTTCCATAACAACGCAAGACCCCACACAAGCCTGTGTACCTGAGAGGAGCTCACAAAACTTGTTCCTCACCCACCATGCAGCCCGGAGTTCGTACCCTCCAATCTCCATCTGTTTGCCCCAATGAAGGAAGCACTCCGCGGGAAGCAGTGCCTGGGCGATGGGGAGGTTTTTAATGCAGCCAGCGGTTGGCTCCGACATCGACCAGTGGAGTGGTGCCATTCAGGTATGCAGGTCCTCCCCAGTAAGATGGCGTAAGGCCGTTGCACTGAACGGAGCTTATACGGAAAAATAGGGTTTTGTAGCCAGAAGAGTGGGGAATAATATGGCGTATTGGAATACTGAATAAAACCAACCTGCTTTCAGAAAAAATTGTTGAGTTACTTACCGAACGCCCCTCGTAATTCGTGTTTAAAAGACAAAATCTTTTGCGTTAAAGCTGCCCAAGGAGTCTACTTTATTTTCCTCGGAAAGAGTTTCCACGTGCCTGTAATGAGGTTGCAAACGAAATAAATTTTTTTGATCAAGATGTCCGTGTATAAGGCTTTTTTGCTTATGAAACTGAATAAGTCAGGATTACATAGCAAACTGAGAGCGAAAATCTGTTAAATTCTCTGCATCTGTCTGAATACCGTCAGTTTGCACCAGTTAAAAGTCATGTCTTCAGCACACCAAGAATAATTAAATAGTACTGAAAAATTTAATTTTGTTTGCGATCTATGTTGTTGAGGAATATGAAATCTATTCATATGCAGTGTGACTGCACTAGCATTTAAACGGAGTGCTTTTGCAGTTTCCCCCACTTTCTCCTTCTCACCACTCTGTGTGTAGTCAGTTTCCCAGATATTGGCGCCACTTCTTTTCACTTGAGCAGCTCCCCAATTGGACATCAAGAAGCTGGATCACAGACGCTGACTCCATAGGATTATATTATGCTTTGTAAAATCACAAAATTTAAAATACAGTCAGTAATGGTTAAAACAAATAATTATTACGGTAGTAAGCAGGTTAACTGAAAAGGAATGGTGTGAATTATGATATTGTTAAGGTGCTGCGGGCACACTTAGAGTTTGTCCATTCGGGTAAAGTCTGGCGCCGGGTGGCCAGCGCTGCGGCCGCGGCGACATCAAAAGGTCTGGAGCAGAAGAGCCTGGAACCCTCCGCCTCGCGTGGCCTTGACGCTTCGAGACATTAGGTTGCCGCTGCTATATAAAGCCCACCCTGCTGTCACAGTCATTCAGTGTGGATAGTTTCGTTCAGTGCATGCTGCAGACGTGTTTAGTTAAAAAATGGTTCAAATGGCTCTGAGCACTATGGGACTCAACTTCTCAGGTCATTAGTCCCCTAGAACTTAGAACTACTTAAACCTAACTAACCTAAGGACATCACACACATCCATGCCCAAGGCAGGATTCGAACCTGCGACCGTAGCGGTCTTGCGGTTCCAGACTGCAGCGCCTAGAACCGCACGGCCACTTCGGCCGGCAGACGTGTTTAGTGTTCCGACTTTAGTGTCTAGTGGACCATTTTATATGACTATATTTTATTTGTTTACTTTAGTCTCTTAGTGCATTGTGAATTAAGCTTGCAGTGGATAAATGTGTTACCAAAAAGGCGCGCTTGGAAGTGGATACTGCAAGTCAACCTCCAACAATCATTGTGTCGTCAATTGCTTCATCGTCTTCAGGCGAGAACCGTTCACAGCCGAAACCTGGACAATCTGGTAAGGTTGACTAAATATACATGGCTAGAATATGAAGCATCTACCGAAAAAGTTTTTTGAAAAACCAGCAAAGAGACAGATGCTAGAAATCTATTACAATTTTCTTCAAAAAAAAAAAAAAAAAAAAAAAAAAGGGAGATGCCTTTACTTCCGTAGGGTTATCTAACTGGAGAAAGGCTTTGGAAAAATTCCATCTTCATGAAAGTACGTTTACGCATAAAGAAGGTGTTCTGAAACTAAATTGTATCACTAACCAAAGTGTGGCCTTGCATGTGAATGAACAGCTAGATAGGGATATGAAGAAAGGCCATTTAGCTCTTGAGATAATTTTTACTACCGTGCAATTTCTACGCGAACAAGGACTAGCAATTAGAGGGCACGGAGATGTAAACTCAAATTTTTTTCAATTGTTGGAATTCCGAAAGAATGACATACATGAGTTTAAAGATTGGTTGGGCATTCAGGGTATAAGTGGACATCCCACGATATTCAAAACGAGATCATTGATCTACTAGGAAAGTCTGTGTTGAGAAAGGTATTGGCTTCAATCAAGAAGAGTGAACATTTTTCTATTACAGTTAACGAAACAAGTAATTCTTCGATTCATGAACAAGTGTCATTTTGTATTCGTACTGTCAATGATTCCTTAATCATCAATGAAGACTTTATTGGCTTATACGAGACCCTTTGCCAGGCTTGATGGACTGTGCGAGCTTCTAATATCTCGAGAATACTGAAAAACTCTGAAGAACTAGAGTTTTTTTGAAACATTTTCTGCAGAGGACAAAACAGAGGTAGGTTACAAATGTGCGGGCTAGTTAAGTCAATGTTACAGTTCAAGACTTATTTCTTTTTACATCGTTATTGCCATACAGTGAACCCAGTAGAGGATGTTAATGAAAAAATTCAATGCCCTCATCTAAGTGTTGCTGATCTGAAAAAAAAGTATATGAGGGCTTGATTTGTGTATTGAATGGAAGGCGTGATAGTTTTGAACACTTTTGGGAATTCTGTTTAAAAGGAATCGAAGTATAACAAAGAAGTATGAAAACAACGAAGCCAGCTCACCACAAACTTTCAAAACTCCAAAGGAATACTACAAAGCTATTTACATTGAAGTTTGTGAAACAGTGCAATCTAGCATTACTGAGCGGTTTGCTTCAACTGGACTCACATAGGTAAAGGTAGTTGAACGAGAGTGGCTGCTTTTAGTAAACAGAGGTGAAACAAATTTGGAAAAATCAACTGAGTTTTTCATAAATGACCTAGACACTGAGAGACTGTGCTTACACTTGAATATGTTAGCTAATATCGCTAGTAAAAAACAACTGGTCTTAAAAAACATGCATGATGTAAGAAAGTACATCACACCAGAGCCTGCAGTTGGAGAAATGTTATGTGAATTAGTGAAGTGCATTAAGCTTCTCCAAGTAGTTTCAATCACAACAGCAACAGCAGTACGGTCATTTAGCATCCTTAGACGTCTGTAGTCATATCTTCGATCAACAATAGGACAGAAGCCATTGAACAACTTGGCTGTTTTTCATGCCAACTGAAATGTTTTGGATGAATTGGATATCCGACCAGTCTTCAACAACTTCATATTCAGTAATCCAGTCAGACAGTCAACATTTGCATCTTTCTAAAGACACTCTAGCCCTAATAATGGCATTTAGAGCAATATTAAAAATCTTTGTAGAATAGAAAATTAAATACATATGTAAGGTGGCAGATTAAATTAAGGTCAATTTCGCACCTTACATGTGAGTTTTTATACATCGTAATGGGAAGGTGAATATGACACCTAAATTAATTTGGCGAAAATGAGCAGATTTGCCTATAAGTATGTAATGCAAAGGGGTGACACTCAATTGATGGTATTAACACACCGATCCTATATACTGCATGTCAATGAGCAAGAGGTGAAGCAAACAGCTAGAGGAAATGTTTTGTTTGGAAGCAGGTGCAAGCACGAGCAAAGGGCGCATCACGGGCAGTACAACGGAAAGCTCTTAGGGGGCGTCCCATGGCGAGAGTCTACGAACGGGCGCCAGGTGACTCATGCAGGAGAGCAAGTCGTGGGCCACCGGACTGGGACGGAAAGAAGCTTTAGAAAACTGCGTTTCGGAATTTCCAAATGGATACGAACAAACCAGTGACGCAGTTGATCATGTGAACAGCACATGGTATGCTTATGCTGTACACATGTAACTTTTAGGCGTCTGGAGTGGGCACAAAATGTCCGATTGGCGGAAACGAAATGGGAAGGAGCAAAATTTCGACATTTCGACGCAGTTTAATGGTAGGGCCTTTGCGATTGGTAGAGAGAGTTTCCACAAAATAAGAAGAACGCTCCCATTGGTCGGAAAAAGCCATGACGTGGAGCACAAAAGGACCTTGGTGGGAGACAGTTTTGCTACGAGAAAGACAAGACCAAAATTTTCGAGGACACTCTCCTCTAAACTGGCGTTAAGTGCAGAATGGGGCACATAACGCTCTGTACGACGCAGAGGAGATGTTTTTGTGAACACTGCGTTCACTGCGGCTGACAGTCAGCTAGATATTAGCTGTAGTGTCGTTGAGCTCCAACTGTGGAGAAACGAACCAGCCACTTAGTTAATTGTTCTTGCGAGAACTGAGAGGGCATTGTAATATGCTGCTGCTCCAGCCATGCATGTGCATATCGCCATATTCCAAGACATGAGTGCATGTTTTCTCACCTCACAAGAAACATAGGAGAGTTTGGTTCAAATGGCTCTGAGCACAATGGGTCTTAACTTCTGAGGTCATCAGTCCCCTAGTACTTAGAACTACATAAACCTAACTACCCTAAGGACATCACACACATCCATGCTCGAAGCAGGATTCGAACCTGCGACCGTAGCGGTCGCGCGGTTCCAGACTGTAGCGCCTAGAACCGCTCGGCCAGTAGGAGAGTTTCTGCTGATAAAATCAGCAAAGGTTTTGATTAGCTTTTATAGGAATTTCAGAGGACAAGAGCAGTCATGCAGACGACAGCTCATTGCAGCTAAGGCAAAAACCACGAGCAGAGGCGTAGCTCGTTGGTTCACCAGCTTGCGACCACTGTGAACACGAGCAACCTTGGGTAATCTTTTGCTCAGCTTGTCACAAAACTAACCATCCTCCATAGACTTGATTGTCATCCTGAATAGTACCGAACTTAAAAGGGGAGGCCACGACGTTTGGAACGCGGATTTACTGTAAACTTCGTACACTCGTAGTAATCCATGAGGACAGCAAAATGTGTAAGCGCGTACTTCTCAAGCGTTACTGAGAAAATCGCAAGATAACTTCGGTCGTCAAATATATATATATATATATATATATATATATATATATATATATATATATGCGTGGCCAGTTTAACTATAAAGCGGCAGCAGCCGAGTGGTGCCGGCACGGTAGCTCAGCGCAGTTCGGCGCTAGCGGCCGTGCGAAGCGGAGGTTCGATACTTCCGCCTGTGCGGCGTGTGCGCCTGTTTGTTTACTTGTGGACTTAGTCTGCGCGCGGGCTAGTAACAACGCTCATGGCGAACAAGTACAGGAAAACTACATTACGATTCAATTTCTGCAAAGACTACGAACGACCAGAGGCTTTAGCAGTGGAACGATTCGTACGAGAGGAAGTCAAGATACCGCCAAACGATATTGTCGGAATTCACCTGTCCATCATTAGTCCCACGGTGTATGTTAAGATGGTAAATGACGCGGCGTGTGAAAGAATTCTACAGGCGACAAAAGCAGGTCTCCGATTTTGTCATAGTGACGGGAATGTCGGCACGGTAACTGTAGAACATGCTGGTCTCGGTGTACGGACAATACGTGTTTTTGAGCTGCCATTTGAGCTTCCGGCTGACGAAGTTATCGAGGCTTTTAAGCCATAGGCACGGTACATGGTCACATGGCAGAACGCTGGACACAATTCGCCACGTACCCCGTTCTTAACGGAGTGCGACAGATCACTATTGATCTTCAGAAGCATGTACCGTCCTATCTGACAATTGGTGGTTGTCGGCCTTGGTGATTTACGATGGTCAACCACGCACGTGTTCTGGCTGTGGCCAGGAGGGACACCTCAGGCTGAACAGTATGCAACGGCGGATTACGCAACTGCCTTCAGATGTGCGGGAGTCGTCGCCGGCGATGACAGTACTACCGATCACCTATGCCAAAGCCCTCACTGCGTTCGCTGATGACCGAAAGGACACAGCCCCGGTGGAAGATCAAGATGGCACTCTCTGAAACCTTGTAGCAGACGTCGGAATGACAGAGGATGCTGCTCCATCGAGCATACAATCTACGGCGACGACATCAGATGAGACCGAACTCCCACCAAGCACACCGATAGTACACGAAGCAGTTCCAGCCACTAAGGATGCTGTTCCGTCTGAAACGCACTCTGTGACGACAACATCAGTTTCGACCGAACTCCCGCCAAGTACAACGATGGGACTCGAAACACTTCCAGTTCCTACGGATGCTTTTCTGTCGGGCAGCCGTGATTCCCTACAATCGGAGGACACGGAAGGAAGATCACGCAAACAACATTCGCCCGAAAAGGAGAAAACGGCGGCGTCGCACGACATCTCCTCGGGATGACTCCCCTTGCTCCGACGACGATGTGCCTGTGGACCAAGACGACACAACAGCCTCTACGAAACAGGATGAGGCAATGGAAACTGTTCGATCAGACCCTTAGCGGTCTGTCACATTGACGGTACCGGGACGTGGTGATGCTGAAGAGGAATGACAGCCAGTTGGCTCTCCAGACGCAGATGCTGTGGATCTAGGCGCTACAGTCTGGAACCGCGCGACCGCTACGGTCGCAGGTTCGGGCATGGATGTGTGTGATGTCCTTCGGTTGGTTAGGTTTAAGTAGTTCTAAGTTCTAGGGGACTGATGACCTCAGAAGTTAAGTCCCATAGTGCTCAGAGCCATTTGAACCAACCAGATGCTGTGGCTATGGACACGAATATATCACTGCCTGAAAAGGTGTGGTATGACGATATTGAGGAGGCGCCGGACTTCATAGAGAGGCAGCCGGCACTCACGAAGACGGCCTAATAATTGCTGAAGGCGAAGGAAGAGGGGCGAGAGACCGTCTTCTAACTCAGCCCCCAGCGCCGATACAGGGAGATGTTGTTGCGCCTCGACAGAGTGGGATTCAACGCCATGCGAACCGTATTGCGACATTAAATATAAATGATGTGCGTTCACCGGCCAAAATACACCTACTGAAGGAAACGATTTGGGTATCTGATGTGGATATTGCTTTGCTGCAAAAGTCCACATAGCTGCACTCCCATACATCGCAGGCTACCAATCCTATTCGTCACATAGAGATCACAATGGGAGTGGGGTGGCAGTTTACGTGCGAAATGGCTTCCCAGTGGAAAACGTGTGTTATCTTCCGTCGGCCAGGGGAATGGCTTTCACGACGTTTGGGACACGCATCATCAATCTTTTATGCACTGTCGGGAAATAATCGGCGGCGGGAAAGGGCGCGATTTATGCAGAAGACATTGCCCCACTATTCCATGGACGTTATGAATGTGTAATAACTGGTGGAGATTTCAACTGTGTCCTCAGCCAGAAAGACCAATGGCCGCAAGCAAACATCAGCCAGGAATTGCGAATCATTGTCAACGACCTTGTACTTAGTGACACGTGGAATTACGATATGGAGATGCACCGGGATACACCTATGTGACAAGTCATTCGGCGAGCAGATTAGATAGCATTTATATCTCACGGGCTCATGCAAATGATGTCCAGGACGCGGAAGGCTGGCCATTGGCATTTTCCGATCACAGCGCTTACATCTGTACAGTGCTTCTTCCCCTTACAGAGGTGTGGAACAGTAAGGCCCCATGGAAACTAAACATACAACATCTACTGATCCTGAATGCCGTCAACGGATTCTTGAGACATGGACGATGTGCGAGCGAAGGGTTGGAAGGTATGCGACGATGCTTGATTGGTGGCTGACTTGTGCTAAACCGGCGTTTCGCCGTACTTTTATCTTACATAGCAGGGAGATGGCAGAATGGCGCCGCCGTACGACCGACTTTTATTTTGCATCACTGCGCGACCTGGATGATGGTCCGCCGGGACAGGACATCTTGATCGAACACAAAAGGATAAAAGCTAAACTAGTGGCTTTAGGTCGGAAACATCTTCAGGGAACCATGGTGCGCGCCAGATGTCACGATACGATAAGGCACGAGATTCCTTCCATGCACCACGTCGTGAATGAACGAAATCACCGACGAGGCGTTTTGGTATGGGAATTAATTGCCCGCGAAGACCGAAGAGTGACGCGTCAAGCGGACATTGTCTCTGCATTCGTCGACCATTACCAACACATCTATCGGGAAGAAGCAGCCCCTGTCGATGACCTCGACCGTGTAGCCACGCACGTCTCCCGTACACTGACGGTGGAAGCCGCGGGAACCTTACTGGAAGACATTAGCTGTGAGAAGTACATGATGCGATCGCACAAGGCGCGTTGAATCGGTCCCCAGGCACTGATGGGCTTCCTGCTGAATTTTATCGAGAATTTCGCAACGAAATGGCACCGCGATGGACGGAAATGTACAACGAGATGTTAAATTCCGATGCGCCTATTCCACCGGCTTTTATGGAAGGCCTTTTGGTGCCAGTACCCGAAGCCAGGAATTGCGGTCACACATTATCGCCAGATCACCCTGCTTAATGCCGACTATAAGATCTTTGCACGGTTGCTAGCGTCCCGATGTCGTATGTTAATTCGTAGCGTTCTCTCTCCAGAACAGACGACACCGGGTGGATCGGTGAATGTGCAAACAGCTAGTGGCGAATGCCGTGATGTGATAGCGCTGGCGGAGGAGTGCCGGCTTAAAGCGGCGTTGGTGGCGGTTGATTTTGACAGTGCTTTTGATAAGGTGCGCCACAACTACCTTTACGCTGTACTGGAACAAATGGGATTTCCAGACCGTTTTACTGGTCTCATTAGAAGGATTTATGGGGGCGCACAATCCTTGGTACAGGTTAATGGGCGTATAGCAGGGCCCATTCAAATTCGACGATCCATTCGCCGGGGCTGCCCTCTTTCGATGCTGCTGTTCGCGATAGCGTTGGAACCATTAATTGGGATGTTAACAAATTCTCTTTCTGGGATGGAACTACGGGGCTACACCTTCAAATGTCGTGCCTATGCGGACGACCTCCTGCTGCTCGTTCGTTCTGAGGAAGAGGTGAAGACGGTCCTTGAACTGTTGTTGGACCACAGTGCGACGGCGGGTAGTGCAGTGAACATCAACAAATCGGCAGCAATGCCTGTTGGATGGGGCCTTACGCCGGAAGAAATCAGTCCGTTTCCTTATGTGCAACGATTCCGCTATCTCTGCCTAGACTTTACCTCATCTGTAAAACATACTGCGGCAGTTAACTACCGACGTATTTTACAGACAACGCGTACCATGGTCCGACAACATCTCCCTCGGCGCCTTGATCCTTTGCAGCGAGTCGAGTATCTGAACACTTATGTGGTTTCTCGAATGGTGCATATTTCGCAGATCCTGCCCCTACCACTCACGCTCGGACGTCGACTTCAATCAGCACTAGGCTATTTTGTGATGATTGGATCGCCCCTCAAGGTGCGATACGGAACGCTCACGCTCCCTACGGACGAGGGAGGACTCGGACTTACGAATGTTCACTGCCGAGCGACGGCGCTCCTTCTAGCCACGATGTACAAGCAATGGCGTAGCGGACATGATTCCCTTACATTCCGCCTACTGGATCTCCTGGTTCCATCGTCCCTCACACCTCCGGTAGCGGTGGGCAACATTACGCCACATTTTGCGCCTGTATCAACATTTATCGTGGAACTTAGTTATATGAGAGACGAGCTTCCGCGCACGAGACCGCCATGCGCGAAGGATTTTTATGTTTGGCTGCTACGACGGATAAGTCGTAATGTCATTGAACTCAAACACCCCAGGTTGCATTGGCCGAAGATTTGGAGACATGTGCACCAAAAATTCCTTCCTACCTTCGTTCGGGCACTGTGGTTCTCTGTCACCTGTGGCAAGTTCAACACCAACCGACGGCTCCATGCAATTGTACTAGTGGACACTCCACTATGCCCGAAATGTCGCCAAGTGTATGACGACCATCACCGCTTAACTTGTATCGCGGTGGAGGACGTCTGGCTCCTAGGAAGACAGATGGTGGCTTGCTACCTCCGTGTGACCCCGCAACATATTACACCTGCTCCCTTCTTACATCCGGAGAGTGACTACTTTCCGGCGACTAAATCACAGTCGATCATCTGGGTCAAAGGTTGGACGGTCGCGTTCCTCTATGGGGATGCTGCCAAGTCGCGACTTGACTTTAGGTTCATAGATGGTCACACTATCGGAAAACCTTTGCCAACTATCTTCAGGCAGTCTTCCTCGACCCCCCACGCAGTTGGGAGGTGCCGGGTGCAGTCGGGTGTGCACATTTGATAGCTGATAATGAACCTCACGCTTCTCTCACCACTCAATATGTAATGCACATACTATAACATGAAATGATCTGCATGTTCCTTTCAACAGAGTGATCTTTATTGAAAAGAAAGAAGTAAAGAATAAAAAACAAAAAAAAGCGTGCTCAGCCAGAGCGTTAGCTTTCCATTCTAATAAAAAAAACTCAGCGAACAGATGAACGAAAAAACTGAACGGGCATCATCGGACGTCCGCCATGAACAAATTCAGCGAACAATATAGAACAATTTTTTTTTTTAAAGTGGCTGGCGTTCAAGCCGCTAGATCGCTGGATCGAGTTCCGTTCGTCAATTTTTTTTAATTTCAACACAGTCATTTTCTTCACTATTTATATTACAATTGATATAATCGGGAAAATACGTGTAATCGGATGGACTTTTATTAAATTTACAATGTTATTTGGCAGTCTACTAATTTTTATTATCACAAATAATATAATATTCATAACTATCGACTAGTAAACGACCAAACGCATAAAGTGACACTGAAAATGTATGCTTGTCCGTGTCTTCAAAACTGTTCGTATTTAATCGAAAGAGAACGAGAAATTGCTTCTTGGAAGACGCTATTAAAATACACTCGATACTGCGTAACCACTTATCAGCCCAGATTTTTAAGGAAATACTGCGTTATGTATGGTTTGCTTCCAAACTATCGTCTGAAAGAGAAGTTTTTGAAAATGTTAACGAGGTTTGTTTTTCCACGGAAAACGTCAAAAGACGTTACGTATGCGGAAACATAGCATTTATTCAATGCAGCTGGTGCTGTTTAACTTAATGTTTTCCATGTTTTTACGAAAAATACCATCCTGCAACTTGTACTCATAAAGCCGAAAGCGACGATTAATTGTTCATCTTTCGAAAGCCGTCTGTGCCGGTCAAAACTTGGAGGTAACAAGTCGTTTCGGGCTCCTTCCAGGTATAAGGGATTTCTCAAATCACGGGCAAGCATACATTTTCAGTATCACGTTATGCGTTTGGCCGTTTACTAGTCGATAGTTATGAATATTACATTTTCTGACAGTAAAAATTAGTAGACTGCCAAATCACATTGTAAATTTAATAAAAGTTCATCCTATTAGACGTATTTTCCCCATTATATCCATTTTAATACAAATAATAAAGAAAATGGCTGTACTGAAAATAAAAAAAAGCTGACGAACGGAGCTCGATCCAGCGATTCAGCGGCTTGAACGCCAACCACTTAAAAAAAATTGTTCTATATTATTCGCTCAATTTGTTCAGGACGGACGTCCGATGATACCCGTACAGTTTGTTCGATGGGCCGCTCGCTCAGTTTTTTTATTATAAAGGGTAACTAACCCTCTGACCGAACACGCTGAGCTACCGTGCCGTCACCACTCGGCTGCAGCCGCTTCATGGTTAAAATGGCCACGCACAGATATATATTTGACCACCGAAATTATCTTGCGAGTTTCTCAGTAACGCTTGAGAAGTACGCGCTACTGCTTACACATTTTGCTGTCCTCATGGATTACTACGAGTGTACGAAGTTCACAGTAAATCCGCGTTCCAAAGGTCGTGGCCTCCCCTTGTTAGAACTGGAATCGTATATTGGCCAACTTCATGATATAGTAGTAAGAATAATGTTGTAAAGAAAATTGTAATTAAAATTTGATATTGTTGTGTTTAGAGTTATTTCACTTACTCAGGACGAGATGCGTTATCTTGACAACTGTCCTAACATTGTCACGTTGCAAACTGTGCAAGAAATGTCAGCACTAAATAAACAATTTTTTTACGAGAAAAGGAGTGAAGTGTCAGACGTACGTAATGTTAAATTTTCAGTTTGAAATATTAGTACTAGTTGAGTACTGAATTAGTGTATTAATTTAGTACTGTATTAGTTATTTTCAAATACTCAAATATTTTTAGGGTGTAAGACCCAATTAAAACCCGCATTTTACGTACTTTCTGACTGAAAGTTTTAGGCAACCTGCATTAACTTTATTAATTGTATTAAAGCATTTAATTTGAGATATTGTTTGTATTTAATGAACCCTGAGCCTTATTCAAAGTAAGCTTAAATTAGCTATTTCACTTTTTAATCAAAGTGCTATTACTGTGCAACAGCAATATTTTATGTTTCTTTCAGATGACTGTTTAGGATTTATTTAAATATACTTTCAGTCTTTTCAGAGCTATATCACTGATCATATGACTCTAAAATTCTTAAAAAACTTTAAAACTCACTATTTTTCATCTAAAATTTAGAAAATTTCCTGGGGCAAGACCCCCAGTATGCCCTCCCCCCCCCCCCCCTCAATATTTTGTATAAGTCGGCGCCCCTGGGGTGGATACACACTGTTCCAGTCCTCCATCAAAGACAGTCCCATGATAGTACTGTGAATCGAACCTGGTTCCTCGGCAAAGCAGTCAGACACGCTGGCCACTTAGCTACGGATTCGGCCTTATCTACTGTCTATCAGCTTAAAAAGTCCATTACAGCGAGCGAGCAGGATATGGTGGCGGTGTGCAGTGGCTGGTTTTCGCCTGAAACGCTGGGCGTTCATTCGTTTGTTTGGAAGGGGAGGCTGCCAGTGTCTGCTCACTTTCAGGCACTTGTTGACGTGCTGCGATGAAAGAATCGAGGCACACGCCATGAAAGATTTTACAAAAACCATTTGGTAAAAAAAAAATCATTTTTGCATTACTTGTAGCTTTATATAGTGATCAAAAATATATACGGACACC
Organism: Schistocerca americana; assembly: GCF_021461395.2. Classification (NCBI taxonomy): domain Eukaryota; kingdom Metazoa; phylum Arthropoda; class Insecta; order Orthoptera; family Acrididae; genus Schistocerca; species Schistocerca americana. The sequence continues at coordinate 392,888,477 of NC_060126.1, read as the reverse complement.
CCCAAAAACATGCGTTTTTTATATTAGGTACATTGTGCTGCCACCTATTGGCATGTACTCCATATCAGCGACCTAAGCAGTTAATAGACATCGTGAGAGAGCAGAATTGGGTGTTCCGCGGAACTCATGTACTTCGAATGTGGTCAGGTGACTGGGTGTCACTTGTGTCATATATCTGTAAGCGGGTTTCCACATGCCTATGCATCCCTAGGTCCACCATTTCCAATGTGATAGTGAAGTGGAAACGTGAAGGGACACACACAGCGCAAAAGCTTACAGGCCAACTTCGTCTGTTGACTAACAGACATCGCCGACAGTTGAAGTAGGTCATAATGTGTAATAGGCAGACATTTATCCAGACCATCACACAGGAATTTCAAACTGCATCAGGGTCGACTGCAAGCACTACGACAGTTTGGCAGAAGGTGAGAAAGCTTGAATTTCATGGTCGAGCAGCTGCTCATAAGCCACACACCACGCCGGTAAATGCCAAACGACGCCTCGCTTTGTGTAAAGAGATTAAACAATGGGCGATTGAACAGTGGAAAAAGAAGTTGCGTGGAGTGACAAATCTCAGTACACAATGTGGCGATCCGATGGCAGGGTGTGGGTATGGCGAATGCCCGGTGAATGTCATTTGCTAGCATGTGTAGTGCAAACAGTAAAATTCGGAGGCGGTGGTGTTATGGTGTGGTCATGTTTTTCATGGAGGGGGCTTATACCCATTGTTGTTTTGCGTGGCACTATCACAGCACAGGCCTACATTGAGGTTTCAAGCACCTTCTTGCTTTCCACTGTCGAAGAGCAATTCGGTGAGGGCGACTGACGGAGTGGTTACACGACAATAACATCCGTGTAATGGACTGGCCTGCACAGAGTCCTGACCTGAATCCTATAGAACGCCGACTTCGTGCCAGGCCTCACTGACCGACATCGATACCTCTCCTCAGTGCAGCGCTCCATGAAGAATGGGCTGCCATTTCCCAAGAAACGTTCCATCACCTGACTGAACGTGTGCCTGCGAGACTGGAAGCTGTTATCAAGGCTAAGGGTGGGCCAACACCATATTGAATTCCAGCATTATCGATGGAGGGCGCCACGAACGTGTAAGTCATTTTCAGCCAGTGCCCGGATACTTTTGATCAAATAGTGTATGTCAACTTCATGATAACAGGTTCATCACTTCGTTAATGATCACAGTTACTGTGATTTGCATTTAAGTAAGACACTGTGGGATATTCGAAAAGGTTTTCAATGAAAAATAGCAGTCAGTATGATTTTGCGTTTGGTGCATATTACATAATATGTTCCTACGTATTCTAACAACCCTACCACAACAAAGGTGAAAAATTAATTATGATTGTAGTGTTGCTCACGGTGCTAAATATTGCATTTTCGAGCAACAACAAAGTTATATTATGTGTCACTAGAGCACAGTTAATAAAGTCATCTCTTGAAATAATGGATAAACTAGGCACTCATCTTTTCGTGTTTCCCACGCTGGTCTCGTTGTGAACTCATGGCTCAATCGTCGAAAACCTGGGTAGTGATGATTCCAAGCTCGGATGCAAAGAGGCCTAGGTGTTATTCTCCGATATTCAAAAGTTTTATAGATGTGTTTCATAAACCATTTTTGAAGATTAAACTTTTGCAAGCTAGGACAATGGTAATGTAAAAAAAGTAATCAGCACTCCGAAATTTACACTTCTTTTTTATTACTTTTGTTGCAATATCACGTAACTCGTTCCAAAACACCACTTCACAATAAAAAACGTACTTGAAAATATCTTCCTCACTGTTAAAGTTCACATTTCATAAACTGACTACAATTTGTGTCTTTTTAACATGACGACCAAAGCTTGACTCTCCAATAACCGCTTACACGCCCAAAAATCAGAGTTACAAGTACGTCAATTATCATGGTGACAAAAGAAAGAATACACATAAGAATAATATAATTGCAATATATACATGTCGATGTATCGAAGTACCTCTACATTGATGAAATCAAGTCTGAATGTTGTCACAGAAATATGTTAATTGTTTCACAGAAACACAGTAGAATATTGCTGGTATCGAGTGGTTGAGGTGAGGTGCCGAAATGGTTACGTAATTCAAGTACCATTACAGTATGAAATTTAGCTAAGATACTGAATTTGTCTTGAGACGTACGTGGCGGTCTCTATGTCACCAAACTCAGGAAAACTGCTATGATGTAGCACATCCGTTTGCGATCAAGCGCGCGAGCAATAAAGCGAAAGTGAAATATCAACAACGTTCCTCATATTTCATAAGTGGTTGGCAAATGATGGCACAAAAACATGAGTGTATTCCGCCATTTGGTTTTTATGCAAAACTTCATTATCTACCATGTTATTCGACTAACTACGGACTTTTTTGATGAAGTAATGTTATCTGTAAGGGCGATACATACCTGGTGAAACGAGAAATGTTGTGGGTTTTGGAATAATAAGTGAAGATATTAAACGATTTTTTGTGTACTGCAGATGCGCTTTTTTATAAGCTATTTACCTTACTTTTTCACAGTTCCTCACTCAATAAACTTAATAAACCACCATTTCAGGATGCTCTCACAATTGCCCACCTGCATAATATGGTAGTGAGGTGAGGTTGTGTAAACTCCACTGTGTTTTGGCAAAAGAAGCAAATTTTAACATGGGAGCAAGAGAACTGTAGGCTTTACTCAAAATTCATCTCTCATGACGCTTCTCTGAAATTTTCAAATGGTTAAAAATCCAGGCGAAACTATATCCTTGCTTTTATTGCACTTTCAGCGTTATTCGTTCTAGATACTAAACAAAGCAGAGGTGACAGAAGATCTTTTTGATTGGTGACCATGCAAGTATGGGTATGGAGGTGCTCCACTTAATAATTACAAAAAATGGAAGCATAGGCTTCAGTTTACAATGGCACTTCTCCTCCAGCTTTCAGCATTTCCCCTGCAGCGCCTCACCGCAAACCCCAACAGTACCACTCTCCCTATGCGTTCCCTACCAATTGCCTTTCTAGAGTCCACACAGAATAACATGGCCGGTAGATGTGCAGTTGGTAGGGTACATGTGTGGAGAGTGGTAGTGGGGGTTACGGGCAGGCGCTATAGGGTAAATACTGCGTTCTAAAATGAAGTCTGCGCTCACATTTTTTTGTAAATGTTAAGTGCAGTCTTTTCACACCCAAAAACATGTCTCCTCTGCTTTGCTTAGTATCTAAAAAGAATTCAGCTGAAAATGCAGCGATTTATTGTCGCCTGGCTTATTAAACGTTTGTAACTTTCAGAGAAACGTTGTGAGGCGCGAAATTTGAGCAAAACCTACATTCCTCTTCTTGCCATGTTAAAATTTGCTTCTTTTGCCAAAACACAGCGGTATTTACAGTGTCACCTCACTAACGTATTGTGCAGACACAACTGCGAGAGAATTCTGAAACAGTGGTTTATTAAGTGAGGAAAATTAATGACAGCAGCTTATGAAAAAGCACATACTCGGTACAAAATAAACGTGTAGTGTCTTCATTTATGTTGTTCCAAAATACACAGCATTTCTTGTGTGGTATCGATAGCAGCGATGCCAGGCGTAGGTGCAAGTTCATAAGTTGGCACTACGGGACACCGACGACAGTGCCTTCTAGCCGGCGCTGTGGAGCTCTACGAGCGTCGCTCCGGATTCAGCACATTTGATTACGAGCAGACGGCCTAGAAACATCACTTCAACCTCAGAGGGTGTTGGCTTGCTATTGAGACTTTGTACCACTTACGACGGGTCTAAGGCTACGCACCTCAATGCAAAGTTATGTATTCATCTTCTTGCTAAAGTAATGGTGATTTTAAATCACACTGCAGTACTGAGAGATTTTCACCTTTTCCTGCTCCTACTCGCTTTCGTCATTCGGCCTACCGTTCAGTTTTCAGGAGCAGACCCACGCGCCGCCTTCCAGGCGGGATACAAAATCTTGTTTCACCAGCTATCTATGGCCTTTGAAAATCACATTCCTTCATCGAAAAAGTCTGTAGTTAGTGGAATAACACGGAAGCTAATAAAGTTTTGCGTAATAACCATATGGCAAAATACTATCCTCAATGCGCACTACCATTTGCCAAAACCTCGTTTCGATATCTCAAACCGTTTATGAAATAAGAGGAATGTTTGAATATTTCTCTCAGACTTTATCGCTGACCCAGCACGATCGCAAATGAGTGTGCTACATCAGGTTAATTTCTCGAGATTAGTGACGGATACAGACCTGCGCCCAAGTCTAAAGAAAAATTCAATATGTTACCTAATTCCATGGGCAGCTACATCTTATATAATATACACCAAACGCAAGATCATGGCAACCCCTATTTTTCACTGCAAAGTTTTTCGAATTTCGCGCAGTGTCTTCCTCCCATGTAAATATCACAATAACCATTAACGAAATGATATGCATGTGATCATGAACCTAACATATAAAACTACAAGTAACGCAAAAATGAATTTTTTACCAAATAGTTTCTGTAAAATAATTTGAGAAAGATTGCAGATCGTGTGCTTCGATTTTGTCATCGCCGACCGGCCGAAAGGTGGCAAACGCAGTCGCCCTCACCTTCTGTACAAACGAATGAACTCGCCCAGCACTTTGTACGAGAACTGGTCACTGTGCATCGGCCACCGTATTCTGCGTGGACTCTACCAGTGTAAGTAAGTGTATTTAGCTCTGTAGAATTCGAATGTTTATATTTGCCATCAAACCTATATTCAGGGATCTTGCGAACGAAAACTTATTGAAGAAATGTCTTCATGACGGTATTCAAAACCTAAATGAAAGTTTTTACCATTGTGTATGGGAAAGATTGCCAAAAATCATTTTTGTGGGAAGAAATGCACTTGCTATTGGTGCTATGATGCAGTTTCATGTGTGCAAAGCAGGAAATATGTTTTAGAGAAAGTGGGAACTAAGCCTGGAGTGAACTGCATCAAAGCTTTGTATGCGATAGACAAAGAGCGTGTAGTTAAAGCAAATAAATCATTTTTGGAGGTGATAAAATCAAAAAGAGTGCATCATGAGAATGTGAATAGGAAGAAAACTGATTTAGAAAATGAAAAAGGACCTGTTTATGGTGCTGGACGGTTCTAAAGGAAAGCCAAATACTCGCACAAGCAGAATCTTTAACGGCCATTTTCCGCAAAACACAAATTTCTGTTCTTAGGTACATGTTACATCCAAACTAAAAATCCTGTTACTTTCAAACTTGGTACGCTTATTAAAAACAAACTCCTTAAAGCAAAACTCCAGAAATTTCCAAATCTATTAAAAATAGTGGTAAAAATTGAGACAATAAACTATAAAATTTGAGTTTTTTCTAAACATGAAGTTCAAACTGTAACAGCTCATTCATTTTTTCATAAGTTAAATAAATTATTGAGTTTCATATACCTGTAAGAATGGTTTTTATGCTGTGCAAAATTCGCCGAAGAATCTCTCTTACTTCCGAAGAAAAGTGTACCTATAGCAACAAATGCAGCCAATAGTAAGTGAAAAAAAATGGTGAAATTTCACATGTAAAAAAATTAATTTTGTTATGTTTTTGAATTTCCACTGCTTTGAGTATGAATCCTGAATTCTTCCTGGTCATGCTGACGAAGTTTTATGAATTTATTTGTGAAAGTACAGACAATGGAAATTAAAATGACCTGTGGTACCTCTCCTGTTCCAAGTCAGTCCGTTTGACGTCTTACCCCCCCCCCCCCCCCCCCCCCCCCCCCCCCTTAATGACGAAGGCCCTCTCCTCAGACGTTTGCCTCGGCGATACTTTTTCATTGCAGCACAGCAGTAACTGCTCCGTTCACATAAAACAGTTTCGCTAACAGCACATGGTCTCTCTTCTCGATTGTCATACTGTTCACTCACGCTATGTTGTCAGATGACAGCGTGGATGTTATAGAATCATACAAACGGTGTACAGCGCCAGATGTGCACCTGGTGACCAAAATTTGAAATAATTTTTGTCCAACGTAAATCGGTGTCACATTAACGCTTTAGCACGTCTACCAAGTTTCGCTGCCATTACATCCCACACTGAGCCTTCGTGAGTAGCGGCACGTTAATTATATAACCACCCGATTTAATACAATATGGTTTAGAGTTTAGCTTTTGCTCTCAGAACAGTTGCACAAACTCTTGATATTATGGAGATAAGATTTTTGTAGTGTTTTTGCAGATATTACAGTCCAACATGTCGCTAAATTATTCCGTAGATCTTCAATATTAGACGATCTCAGTTTTCTGACCTCCCTGTCAAATTTATCCCATATGAGTTCTGTGGGATTTAAGTGAGCTGACCGACTTGGCCAAATTATATTCTTCAATTCCTCACATTTCTGTTTTCTACTGACATACCCTCCGCACAATTTAGAAGCACGTTCGTCATCATTGTCCTGCTGCAGAACTACGCCACGACCAGTAAGTCTCTTGCCACATGGAACTGCATTGTTGATCAATATTCTGTGATATCCTTCCTTCTTTAACACTTGCCGGCCGGGCGGCCGAGCGGTTCTAGGCGCTACAGTCTGGAACCGCGCGACCGCTACGGTCGCAGGTTCGAATCCTGTCTCGGGCATGGATGTGTGTGCTGTCCTTAGGTTAGTTAGGTTTAAATAGTTCTAAGTTCTAGGGGACTGATGACCTCAGAAGTTAAGTCCCATAGTACTCAGAGCCCTTTGAACCATTTGAGCCTTAACACTCCACTATTTCTCACTATGTTACTGGCGTTATCACTCACAAATCATTTATACACCATGGTCGAGCCTTAACCATGCTTAACCGTTGACGTCACACACTGTCTCTTCCTATGTTCTCCTCGAAGTCAACGAACAAACATTCGACGATGGCTTCCATGTGTTTCAAACTTAGATCCGTCCGTAAATAACATCTTGGAACACTGCTGCACGCTCCAGCTTTTATGTTGTTGTGCTCGTTGCAATGTTTTTAATTTATTTTGTTTGGGTATTAAAGGTTTTCTCTTGAGACAGATATTGGAGCTTCTCACATACTATTTACCTCCTCGCGAACTTCAGGCGCAGTACGATTCCTCTGACGTTTACTCTGAACACATATGAACTGATCTTCCCTGTACGATGTTACTCTGGGTCTTTCAGATCGCGAAACACTTGCAATGGCACCTGCTGTATTGGAAATGCCGTGTTGCTAGGGCCTCCCGTCGGGTAGACCGTTCGCCTGGTGCAAGTCTTTGGAGTTGACGCCACTTCGGCGACTGGAGTGTCGATGGGGATGAAATGATGATGATAAGGACAACGCAACACCCAGTCCCTGAGCGGAGAAAATGTCCGACCCAGCCGGGAATCGAACCCCGGCCGTTAGGTATGGCATTCCGTCGCGCTGAACACTCAGCTACCAGGGGTGGACACCTGTTGTATTGAACAGCTGACCTGTAGATTGGTCTACGCCAGTTTTCGTCGTATTTGTTCTACTAGAATAGTCTTCTTGGTGCAGGGCTACAATTAAAGCACATTTCTCAGTTCCAGTTTCCTGCTTCCTTCCCACTGGGAGGTGAAGTGTTATGAGGCAGATCAGGTATACAAACACTCGGCTAGATGCAAGCAATGTGATGTGAAATAATCTGAACTGATAGCTACGCAGGCAGCTGAAGGAATGAGCCCTATTAGAATGGAACCGTCTTATGTAAAGACACGTCTGTCTTTATAGTGTATAGAGCATGCATAAGTGTAAAACTGTATAATCACAAAACTTTGCTAAACATTTTTTCCAACCGAATCAGCACGTGTATCCAGGCCAGAGAGGCTGCTACGTCACAGTAATAACTGGGTTCATACTGCTATGTTCTTTGCAAATTTGACACTATTTTGTAATCGCAGGAATAACGTCACGTATCCTATCAATCGCTGAACTGCCATATCGTTTCCGCCTCCCCTTTTCCGTGTATCGCTTTTTCTGTCAGGCAATGCGTCTTCGCATCAAAAAATGCGTTTCTGTCAAAAGTGATGCACAAAACCTGACTGTGGACTCTCGAATTGATTGGCCAAAAGCTATTTGCACGTCTAAATTGTGCTGTAGCTGTACAAAACTCACGAAACAGGCAACACTAATATTTGACGTTTCCTTTTATACCAAAATGAGGCTATTCACAAAAACGAACGTGATCGGCCCTTTAGCTGAACAAAACACATGTTGGCCAGAATGGATGCTAATCAGGCAAGCAGTGACAGTTGACATAAACATGCATTCTTGCAAGGGAAACTCCCCATCGCAGCCCACTCAGATGTAGTGGTAAAACGGCCCACTGGATAGCCCGTCAAAAACTGAACACAAATCAAGCATGGAAACAAGAAAAAAGTGTACTTGAACTGTGAAAAAAGAAGCAAAAGAGTAACAGTGAACGATCCCAGCTCAAGATGTGTAACATCGAGTGACTGCAAGAATCGTGGCGTCGTGGTTGTGTGGACACGGTGTTAGATCTTTCTCGTGCCTTTTTTTTCACAAAATTGTAATGTTATTTTTCTTCCGGTCATTGACGTGCCTGTTCTACTTCTGTGGTCTCGGGAATGGTCTTATTACACATTGGTTACAGAAGATGAGTCATGTGGTAAGAATATATCACTATCGCAAGTAAATCTGGTGAATAGTGACAGTAGACGAGACTCCGATACACCTCTCATAGAAATGGAAACCACAAATAAAAGGATGTGAACTATATTACAACAAAAGAAATCAAGAGTCAAAACTTCCAAAACTGAACGCAAGATTTGTAACATGTGGTACTACTTGTGTGGAACGAATGGAAGGTACGCACGATTGGAGGTCCCTTCCTTACACTTTGCTGTTGCGAACGATTGCATCAAGATCCAAACACAATCTGAATACAGCGAACAATGACCGGACGGACAGTTCACAATTTTGTGGAAAAAAGAAATTGGGACACGAGTGTGATTTGAACAAAGGTCTCCCCCTTCGTAGTCCATCGACGTGACCACTTAACCACAATGCTATGTCTAGTCGCATTCGCTCGATGTTACACATCTTGAGCTTGAACTTTTCACTGTTACTATTTTGTTTCTTTTTTCACAGTTTCGTACACCTTCTTCCTGTTTTGATGCTTGATCTGTGTTCAGTTTTTGACAGACTATTCACTGGACCATCTTACCTCTAAATCTGAGTAGAATGCGATGGGGAGTTTCCCTTGTTAGCTACTGTTCCATAAGTGCCTGCTGGTGGAACAATCAAGTGTTGCAATGTTATTACCACGTCTCACCTTATGCCTAAGATATGACTGTGAACTTTGAAATTAAGCGCCACAATGCTAAATCGTCTCTAAGTACATAAAAACATCAACATTTCGGTGTTAAGCCTGCTTGAGACTATGTTATTGGTGATACATAATCGAACTTCCATTACTGAAGTTTTTAAAAGTTTTTCAGTAATGTTTCACCTAACCAAGCACCATTTTTCAGAGAAAATAGACAGAATAGCCTTTTTAAAATAGAAAAATAAAATTGATATTTCTGCCTGCCTAAATTAGCTTTATTTGCTGGCAGAAATGTTAAAGGAGAAATGGGAGACCGATTTTCTTAAGAATAAGCCACTGGCAAAACATGTTCTCTGTCGGTAAAGATATTTCTATGGCATTCTCGGTATGTGAAATGGTTCCATTATACAACTTCAATTATTGGGAAATGGAAACCAGTGACATACTAACATAAATGTCAATATGGGGTTAGGAGAGTACATTATTAATCAGCTTACACATAGAAAATAGCAACCGTAAATTAATAATTTACCAGAAAATCTCCTTTACTGATACATTTATGCCAGCTCCCTCTCAACATCCAACAGACTACAAAGTTGTAGCATTCCAGTACATGAGCCACCGTCTCCTTTATATCCCCATATCCCAAGAAAACATTGACCAGGAACTTAATACAATAAAACCAGTAGTTACAAATAATTAATTTGAATTCAACATTATTTACAACACACTCAATAAAAAAGAAGAAGGAATATATAAGAAGCAAGCCACATCTCTATTGCATCCAGAGATCAACATAGACAGATGAAATGGTGTAGTTTTTTTTATACGTAAAATTTCCAGTAGCACACGCAACATTTTAAAGGTGAAGGGTTCAAAAATGGCTCTGACCACTGTGGGACTTAACTTCTTAGGTCATCAGTCCCCTAGAACTTAGAACTATTTAAACCTAAGGACATCACACACATCCATGTCCGAGGCAGGATTCGAACCTGCGACCGTAGCGGTCGCGCGGTTCCATACTGTAGCGCCTAAAGGTGAAGGGTTTCACTATGTTTCTCTATGTCCCACAGTCATTAGGTAGATGAGTCTTCACTTCAAGAGACAAGCAACTGGCCATAATGAAAAGTGAAGTTTATAAGATCAACTAGAAAGTGTGTCAGTCCTGCTGTATTCGATAAACCGAGAAGACAATCTATACTAGACACCGAGAACACCACAGAAGCTGGACATTGCTTACACTGAAACCACAATTACATAATCGATGTAGAAGTCTTGACATAGAGAGGAAGGGTGTTAGTCTCACTCAATCAGAAATATTAGAAATTAAAAAAAAAAAAAAAACAGGTGGGTGTAGCCTAGGGTGTCCATTTCATTTTCATTAAAATGGGTCATTATGATAAGTTTAGGAACAAATCTGGAACAGTTAAGGAAGGAAATGGGATACAAATTGTACTGACAAAATTTAATGAACATAGAAATTTACCTTTGTATCATGTATGCACTCATGTGATCACAAAAGACGTTTTATAGTTATTCTGCTGCGCTGTCACTGTACTTTACACTTTTATGTATTTTATCAAAAACTGCGTTTTTGGTTGAACATTCATACGATATTTCTTCGTCTTGACATGATTCACAATTTCAGACTTTCCTCCATGTCCAAATGCAAAGTTGGATTTGCATAATGCACATCTACAGTCTCTTCATAGCAAGTGATAAAAGCAAACTCACTTTTTGTACCGTTAATAAAATTACACTTCCTTTTTGACATCAGGAAACAGTGAACATGAATTGATGCTACCAACACCGCAAAACTTTAACAGTAAATAAACAAAGTTCGTAGAGTAAGTGGCACTTGCAAACGTATATATTTCCACTAGACTTAGTACATTGCAAATCAAACATTCGGTAACGTAAAATACTTAAGCCTAGTGGAATGACAGAAAAGTGGGAAATTTGATCGTCCTCCAAGAAAACTTTCGACACAGGACATTTTCGAAAGTTATGGACTGTGCTGGGAAAAACGGGACGAATGGGCAACTCTAGTGTAGCTCCACATTTACCATTTAATGAGCAAACCCAGTTCAGTTGTTCACGCCTTCATCCATAAGTAGCTAATGACTCAAATTCCCATTCCTGTGCCAACATCTCAGCTCCAACGTATGTTTATTACTAGATATTGTAAAAGATGTCCTAACGAAAGTTGTAGAAAACGAATGTAACTTTGTCAAAATTTGCAATACAGGTATTTTTTATAGCTCAAGGATTAATAGATTAAGAAGTTGATGTACATGTTCACCTGCTGGAAGCCCTAGAAATTAACAAATATATGGCTCACAGTCCAGATCTAATCCGAAATGACCAGACACAGCTCAACACTTCTCCTCTCCTAAACTTCATATAATCATCTCTGTTGTTCATTACTTCCCACACTGTCTGTTCCTACGTTTTCCCATTTTCCTGTACTCATTAAGTTCTTTTGTTTTATTGAAGTTGTCTATGTATTCCATATAGACCATAGTTTCAATTGTAAGACTTTCTTTTAACTGGTACTTGTATTACTGTCCATGTTTAACACCTCTTGTAGTTGTCTCACAAATATTGTTTATTTTCTACTTGGTTCATTTATTTAAGGCAAACTGTTACATAGCTAAAGTTTTGAATATAATCTCAATGTTAAAATGCAGTACCGCCACACTCTCAAAGATTGCATTTACTGTATGTTCCCTCAAACTCCTCCAGTTTCCTGCATTTATTTATTTCTGTTTATCTTATTGAAGTTGCTGAAGTTCTGTAGTTACATTGATAATTGTTTCTTCTTTTAATTGGTTTGTGTATCACTCTACATGTTTTATACCTCCTGATGTATCCTTGTCAAGTACAAATTTTATTTTATTTTACTGGTTTTGTCTATTAATAAAAACTGTTATGTAGGCATGGTGCTCCTATTTTGTGTTAAAGTTTTTCCTGTCTACTCCATTTTTATTTATTAACTGTTAATTTTTTACTTTTTCATTGCATTACCACAACATTGTCAAAGATGTTACTTACTGTATGTTTCTGCTTCAGTCTAGATGTGTTACTTCTCTTCCAATGTTGTTTGCAAACATCGTAACTTCTTTGGTGACAATACTCAGTAAATATCTGAAGATGGCCTTGTAAGCAGAAAACCGATTAACACAATAAAAGTAATATTGTAGAACAAAAGCGAAGAGGTGCTTTTCATTTATTATTTATCTTTTCTTGGTCGCAATCTTTGGGATCACTTGTTTAATAGAAAATGAAATTATAACCTGAAAGCTAGGTCATACACTAACAATACAGTTTATGAAACTAGGGGAGAGAAGCGATTCATTTAGTTGTTTAATTACTTTTGATATTGAAAATACCTGCTGTTATGTTTCACTGGTGTCCTATATAATGACGACACATTTTCTGATGCTTTATCGTGCTAAACTGTACTAAAACCGATGCGTTCTGATGAGATCATTAATGCATTACATCATTCAAACTACATAATTTCATAATACAAAATGATAACTTCGTATTGCATGACATATGAAATGTTTATATACTACATAACATGATGAAAAACAATGATAGAATAAGCTTACGCACTGGGATCGATATCTCTAAAATACGACCTCTGTGCCAAATTATATTACTTATTAAACCACACGAAGGATGGATACAATAATATGCAAGTATAATTACAAATCTCTGATTTTGGACAAAAAATCGATCATGTACCAAAATCAAGTTATTTAGAAAATATATAAGATTTCGTATAGTAAACACACATGCTGCTACCACTGTAAGTTTGTTCTGCAACATTTAAAAATATGCATGGACGGGATGAGAGCACTACTAAAAAAAACTTACAAGATAAGCTGCATTTGTGGACAAGCTTTGTTCGATCTATGTATAATGCATTAGAGAAACCAAAATACATAAATACACATGGGCTCTACTGCTGATCTTACAGCTTAAAGTGTGCTCATCGAAGAGAATAGTTTGATCTTTGTGCTAAAGTACATATGCATTCACACAGGGAAAACTACATGTCATTTCGATGAAATTGCGTACAGAACACTAGTAATACGGAGTTATATAGGTAAGAAATTAGGGTTGCTGTGTGTTTAACTACTTTTCAAAGTGAGCCAAACAATATACGCTGACTCCATGATATGGTAATAACTTTATGTTGCAATATTAAATGTTTGTCGCTTTCTGCTGACACTGTTAACTTATGCTCTCACATAGTGCAGATTACATGACACTCCACCCTACATACATACTTTTGTTATAGCAAAATTGTAACAAACTGCGCTAGGTTAGAACACAGTTGTAATAAATTGCTTCAGACAGCACTATATTGCAACAAAACTGTAGCGAATTACTCTTACTAAAAAATTCTGTCATAGAAAAATTGTAATAAATTTCACCATACATCATGTTACAGCAAAATCGCAAGAAATGCTCTATTCATCACATTGATGCAGCAAAGTGGCAACAGATTACCTATGTTCTAGCAAAATTTTAACAAACCACTCTATAAATCTTCATGTTACCACAAAATTGTAACAAACTGCTCCAAGCTGCATCAAAATTGTAACAGTGTCCACACATTGTTATGTTACAGAAAAAATTCAATGAACTGCCCTTTTAATAGCAAAATTATAATAAATTTCTCCATACACCCTGATGTTGCAATAAAATTCTAACAGGCTGCCCCATAAATCATGTTACAGCTAAATTGTAACCAATTACACCATTTATTGGCATGTTACATGTTGAAACGTCCCCTTAGAAAAATTAATGAATTACTGTGTTGATAAACCTCTTACTGAACGTTCTCAGACATTACTCTCTTTACTTACTCTGATCAACACTAAACTGACACTCAATATTTTTAGCGCAACGCAATGTGACTTTTAATAATCCCTACAAAAGAATGGCCCTGACTAACAATAACCTATACCTTTCACAAATCACTTACCTCACAAAAATCTTCGTTACTCGAACTACTGCAATACAGCGAGCGCCACTACTGCCAGCTAAATAAAAGATTCAAACTACTGAAGGCACTAGCTACTGGTGGACATAGTTAGCAAATGAAAGATTTTGATAGAGAAAAATCAGTGTATTTACCTTAATAGTGTTCAAAAGTCATAATATATATAGCAGCTCATGACATCCAGTCTTACAAATGTACTGTCTCTGATGGACACATGTCCAGATCATTCGCTCTCAAAATTCCACCATCTCTCTCCCCACATCAACCACTGCTGGCGGCTCACCTCCAACTGCGCAACGCTACGAACTGTCAATAGCCAACAGCCCAACACTGCAATAGCGAATATTACAACAATGCCACCCAGCCACAGACTGCACACAGCACAGCCAGTGATTTTCATACAGAGCGCTACGTGGCGTTACCAATATAAAAACCTAAACAGCCTACTTACAATGTTGCATTGGCCTGTGCATTGCTTTGTTACAGAAAAAGTGCGCGTATGGGGCCAGGAGAGTGAAACACAAGAAACCATCAAAAAGTTTCCGTTGGAAGGCTATACAATCCAGAATAGGTATGCCAATTAGACAAAATAGCTCTGAGCATTGAGACAATCGTCCCAAAGACGCAGCAGGTTGAAGATAACCGTTTGGCGAAAGACCGTGTACTGCCGCATCAGGAAACTCGTAACTGCCTGCTACACATCCTCGACCGACAGGAATCATTGACTCTTCAAGGGCCTTCTTAGGGGACTGCAGGAGTGATTCGCGCATGGGGAGAGATCATGACTATCGGGCGAGTGTCCGAATGTCTCCCACTTGACTCTGTAATTGATGAGGCTTGCCTCCCAGATCGACCAGCGTCTCGTGTCGAATCGCGCACCACCCCAGACATGCTGCTCTATACATATTCTTCATTCCCCGATGTTTGTCCTTCAGCAGGAAAGAAAAGGATAACAGCTCGTTGGTTCTGTTTCGGCCTATCTGGTAAGAGCGTCGCCATAGTTCACTTTCCCAGATTTACTTCGCGCATGTTGGAAAGGCATGAATGTCACATTTATCAGTTGCCTACATGTCGGTCCTTACATACCCATAACTGAGTCGTGCTACGTCGCATATACACTACTGGCCATTAAAATTGCTACACCAAGAAGAAATGCAGATGATAGACGGGTATTCATTGGACAAATATATTATACTAGAACTGACATGTGATTACATTTTCACGCAATTTGGGTTCATAGATCCTGAGAAATCAGTACCCACAACAACCACCTCTGGCCGTAATAACGGCCTTGATACGCCTAGGCATTGACTCAAACAGAGCTTGGATGGCGTGTACAGGTACAGCTGCCCGTGTAGCTTCAACACGATACCACAGTTCATCAAGAGTAGTGACTGGTGTGTTGTGGCGAGCCAGTTGCTCGGCCACCATTGACCAGACGTTTTCAATTGGTGAGAGATCTGGAGAATGTGCTGGCCAGGACAGCAGTCGAACATTTTCTGATCCAGAAAGACCCGTACAGGACCTGCAACATGCGGTCGTGCATTATCTTGCTGAAATGGAGAGTTTCGCAGGGATCGAATGAAGGGTAGAGCCAGGGTCGTAACACATCTGATAAGTAACGATCACTGTTCGAAGTGCCGTCAATGCGAACAAGAGGTGACCGAGACGTGTAACCGATGGCACCACATACCATCACGCCGAGTGATATGCCAGTATGGCGATGACGAATACGCGCGTCCAATGTGCATTCACCGCGATGTCGCCAAACACGGATGCGACCATCATGATGCTGTACACAGAACCTGGATTCAGCCGAAAAAATGACGTTTTGCCATTCGTGCACCCAGGTTCGTCATCGAGGTCACTATCGCAGGCGCTCCTGTCTGTGATGCAGCCTCAAGGGTAACCGCAACCGTGGTCTCCGAGCTGATAGTTCATGCTGCTGCAAACGTCGTCGAACTGTTCGTACAGATGGTTGTTGTCTTGCAAGCGTCCCCATCTGTTGACTCAGGGATCGAGACGCGGCTGCACGATCCGTTACAGTCATGCGGATAAATTGCCTGTCATTTCGACTGCTAGTGATACGAGGCCGTTGGGATCCAGCACGGCGTTCCATATTATCCTCCTGAACCCACCGATTCCATATTCCGCTAACAGTCATTGGATCTCGACCAACGCGAGCAACAATGTCGCGATACAATAAACCCCAATCGCGATAGACTACAATCCGACCTTTATCAAAGTCGGAAACGTGATGGTACGCATTTCTCCTCCTTACACGAGGCATCACAACAACGTTTCACAAGGAAACGCCGGTCAACTGCTGTTTGTGTATGAGAAATCGGTTGGAAACTTTCTGCATGTCAGCACGTTGTAGGTGTCGCCACCGGCGCCAACCTTGTGTGAATACTCTGAAGAGCTGATCATTTGCATATGACAGCATCTTCTTCCTGTCGGTTAAATTTCGCGTCTGTAGCACGTCATCTTCGTGGTGTTGCAATTTTAATGGCGAGTGGTGTACATTTCAGCAACGACCTCAAACAAAAATATTTTGATGGCCCTTGTAGCAACAAACATCTGGGAATTCTGACATTGCCCTCACAGTATATATTTTCTTTAATGACGTTTGTTGTTAGCAATATTAGCCTATTCCCAAGAGTTAGCAGCTTTCACTCAGTTAATACTAGGCAGAAATCAAATCTGCATGTAGAATGCACTTCATTGACTCTTGTGCAGAAAGGAGTGCAGTATTCTGCTGCATCCATTTTCAATAAGCTACCACAAGAGCTCCAAAATCTTAGCAGTAGCCCAAACTCTTTTAAGTCTAAACTGAAGAGTTTCCTCATGGCTCACTGCTTCTATTCTGTCGAGGAGCTCCTGGAAGAGCTAAAAAATTAAGCAAATTCCAGTGTTACATTGTTGATTTTCTTCATTTAAACTTACGACTTGTCACCTGAATATGTTTTTTTATATTTCATTTTATCTGTTTCTAATATCGTGTTATAATTTCATGTATTGTCTCGTTCCATGACCATGGAGACTGCTCCTTAATTTGGTCCCACGGAACAATAAATAAATAAATAAATAAATAAAAGAAGAAACGTGAGGCAAAAGGGTCAGTAGTGACACCAGCACCCACAGCACACGTGTGTCATACCTACCATGTGTTTTGGTATCCGATACAGAAAGTGAGGTAGAACGCAGGGATGTAGCGGGAGTGATAAAGCTATGAGGGAATGGGGTGGAGAGGGGAGCAGGGATGCATCTTTGATGTTTGATCATAAGTTGATGATTGTGTGCCGTTGCAGTGTGTGTGACGATGCTGCGTCGGCTGGCATTGCTGTTTGTGCTGGAGCTGACGGCCTGGGATGTGGCGTCAGACGGTGAGCCACTGGTGCAGAAGTGCTGCGGCCAGCAGCAGGTCCTGGACGCCGGACACGTGTGTCGCAGAGCGGGAGCAGACGTCAGCTGGGACGACGGAGGCGACCCCTGGTGGTGGCTTCCCAAGAACTCTGTCAGTCTCAGTGAGTCCTGCTGCTGCCCACTGCCGCATGTTGTCCAGCTCTTCAAATCGCCGTGGATACTGCATAAACTATGAAATTATAGGTTTTTCCAAAAATATTCATCCCATTTCATCAATGGGTATATTTCAATATACCCATATGACTATAAAGTTTTTGTATTCAATGGAACCACCCAATTCTTTAAGGGCACCGCCACCTCAAGGAGTCGAGAATGAGAGTTTCACTTTGCAGCGGAGTGTGTGCTGATAAGAAATTTCCTGGCAGATTAAAACTATGTGCCGGACCGAGACTCGAACTCGGGACCTTTGCCTTTCGCAGGCAAGTGCTCTACCATCTGAGCTACCGAAGCACGACTCACGCCCGGTCTCACAGCTTCACTTCTGCCAGTATCTCGTCTCGTACCTTCCAAACTTTACAGAAGCTCTCCTGCGAACCTTGCAGAACTAGACTCCTGAAAGAAAGGATATTGCGGAGACATGGCTTAGCCACAGCCTGGGGGATGTTTCCAGAATGAGATTTTCACTCTGCAGCGGAGTGTGCGCGGGGCGTGAGTCGTGCTTGGGTAGCTCAGATGGTAGAGCACTTGCCCGCGAAAGGCTAAGGTCCCGAGTTCGAGTCTCGGTCCGGCAGTTTTAATCTGCCAGGAAGTTTCACCTCAAGGAGTGTTTCAGAATTTATTATGAAACCCTCGCTATCCTTTACAATGCCATGCTCTACACGATTTACTTTCCAGAGCCGTGGAAAGCATTTACAGTCCTCCACTTTCTAAAAAATACATTACTGCATCCTCACGGATCTCACACTACCGACCCGTCCACCTCACGTCAGTCTTCACGAGGAACCTTGATAACATCCTCATGCAACTAATCCATCAACGTCTTTTAACATTCATAAGAGACCACAATATTTACTGTGGCTTTCGTACCAGCTATTGGATTAACGACCACCTTCCAACTATTAATTAAATAAAAGTCCGCCATATTAGTCTCCCTTGATATCCAATAAACTTTTTGGCCAGAAATGCTGTTCTGGACTGCTCTTCAACGAGAAACGTTTGCATTCCTAGTTAACTATACACACTTTATAGCATGCTCCCTTCACAACCGTCTTACATGTGTTACACACATGGTTCCACAACTTTCACCCTACCGCCAGCGTGACTCAAGGCACTGTCATGTTCCCCGTCCATTACACCCTGCACAACGTAGACGCTCCCAGATCAGTCCCTCCCCTCACGAATCTCATTCAGTATGCTGACGTCATCGCTTGCCTGGCTCCCTTCATACCTTCCAGTTTGTCCATAACCCATTCAACATCACTTTAAGCTTCTGATCGTGTGCAGTAATATGCGGAAAGTGCAAGTAAGTCCACAGAAAAGCCAACCCACCATAAATCTACTGCAATGCCCTGCTCATCGAGCTAACCCCGGTGAGAGTGCCCCTGACAGTAGGCAGGCCAAAATTACTAATCGCTGCAAGTTCCTATTTTGGTATCTACTTCTAAATCCTACAAACTACTAACTAACCTACGTCAAGTGCGGTGCTGTCATAATCGGGGTGAGCGTCGTACAGATTTACAACCCTGTATCTGCCACAAACCCATCTCTCTCACTAACACAGTTAAGTATTTAAGACCAACCATTGCCAGCAAACTAATATGAACTGCACATCTCCTTACATACCATACAATGGCTGAAAATGAGAAACCGATTCATACAGTTATAGTTGGTGGTGACTTTGTCCTCGAAATGTTGGCGAAAATACATGTTTAAATCCGGATGTACGAGTAAAACCTCATGCGAAATTGTGCTAAGCGCATCCTCAAAAAATTATTTCGAACATTTAGTTCATGAGCCCACGCGAATAGTAAACAGTTGTGAAAACACACTTGACCTCTTAGCAACAAATAATTCTTAACTGATAATGAGCATCAAAACGGATACAGGGATTAGTGAACACAGCGTTGTCGTAGCGAGACTCAACATTGCAACCCCCAAATCCTCCAAAATAAACGAAAAATATACCGCATCAAAAAGGCAGATAAAAATTCACTTGACGCCCTTCTGAGAGACAATCTCCACTTCTTCTAAATTAACAATGTAAGTGTAGATCAGATGTGACTTGAATTCAAAGAAATACACTCCTGGAAATTGAAATAAGAACACCGTGAATTCATTGTCCCAGGAAGGGGAAACTTTATTGACACATTCCTGGGGTCAGATACATCACATGATCACACTGACAGAACCACAGGCACATAGACACAGGCAACAGAGCATGCACAATGTCGGCACTAGTACAGTGTATATCCACCTTTCGCAGCAATGCAGGCTGATATTCTCCCATGGAGACGATCGTAGAGATGCTGGATGTAGTCCTGTGGAACGGCTTGCCATGCCATTTCCACCTGGCGCCTCAGTTGGACCAGCGTTCGTGCTGGACGTGCAGACCGCGTGAGACGACGCTTCATCCAGTCCCAAACATGCTCAATGGGGGACAGATCCGGAGATCTTGCTGGCCAGGGTAGTTGACTTACACCTTCTAGAGCACGTTGGGTGGCACGGGATACATGCGGACGTGCATTGTCCTGTTGGAACAGCAAGTTCCCTTGCCGGTCTAGGAATGGTAGAACGATGGGTTCGATGACGGTTTGGATGTACCGTGCACTATTCAGTGTCCCCTCGACGATCACCCGTGGTGTACGGCCAGTGTAGGAGATCGCTCCCCACACCATGATGCCGTGTGTTGGCCCTGTGTGCCTCGGTCGTATGCAGTCCTGATTGTGGCGCTCACCTGCACGGCGCCAAACATGCATACGACCATCATTGGCACCAAGGCAGAAGCGACTCTCATCGCTGAAGACGACACGTCTCCATTCGTCCCTCCATTCACGCCTGTCGCGACACCACTGGAGGCGGGCTGCACGATGTTGGGGCGTGAGCGGAAGACGGCCTAACGGTGTGCGGGACCGTAGCCCAGCTTCATGGAGACGGTTGCGAATGGTCCTCGCCGATACCCCAGGAGCAACAGTGTCCCTAATTTGCTGGGAAGTGGCGGTGCGGTCCCCTACGGCACTGCGTAGGATCCTACGGTCTTGGCGTGCATCCGTGCGTCGCTGCGGTCCGGTCCCAGGTCGACGGGCACGTGCACCTTCCGCCGACCACTGGCGACAACATCGATGTACTGTGAAGACCTCACGCCCCACGTGTTGAGCAATTCGGCGGTACGTCCACCCGGCCTCCCGCATGCCCACTATACGCCCTCGCTCAAAGTCCGTCAACTGCACATACGGTTCACGTCCACGCTGTCGCGGCATGCTACCAGTGTTAAAGACTGCGATGGAGCTCCGTATGCCACGGCAAACTGGCTGACACTGACGGCGGCGGTGCACAAATGCTGCGCAGCTAGCGCCATTCGACGGCCAACACCGCGGTTCCTGGTGTGTCCGCTGTGCCGTGCGTGTGATCATTGCTTGTACAGCCCTCTCGCAGTGTCCGGAGCAAGTATGGTGGGTCTGACACACCTGTGTCAATGTGTTCTTTTTTCCATTTCCCTATGCGTTCTCTACTCCTGGAAATGGTATACCAAATAAATTAACAAACGACGGTGTTGATACCACTTGGTACACAAAGCGGGTCAGAATATTGTTGCAGAAACAACGAAAAAGAATGCCAAGTTTAAACGAACGAAAAATCTCCAAGATTGGCGATCTTTTACGGAAACTCGAAATTTAGCGTGGACTTCAATGCGAGATGCTTATAATAATTTCTACAACGAAACTTTGTCTCGAAACCTGGCAGAAAATCCGAAGAGAATCTGGTCATAGGTAAAGTATGCTAGCGGCAAGACACAATCAGTGCTTTCTCAGCGCGATGCTATGGATATACTATGACAACAGTGCTGCCAAAGCAGATTTACTGAACACAGCCTTTCGGAATTGCTGCACCAGAGAAGATGAAGTAAATGCTCCAGAATTCTAATCACGAACAGCTGCTAACATGAATAACGTAGAGGTAGTTATCCTCGGAGTACTGAAGCAACTTCGAGAGTATGCTGATGCAATAGCTCCACACTTAACAATCACACACAACAGCTCTCTCGACTGAATATCCATACCCAAAGACTGCAAAGTTGCACGCAAACATTCAAAAACGGTAGTAGGAGTAAAATGGCTCTGAGCACTATGGGACTCAACTGCTGAGGTCATTAGTCCCCTAGAACTTAGAACTAGTTAAACCTAACTAACCTAAGGACATCACAAACATCCATGCCCGAGGCAGGATTCGAACCTGCGACCGTAGCGGTCTTGCGGTTCCAGACTGCAGTGCCTTTAACGTAGTAGGAGTAATTCACTAAGTCACAGGCCCCTATCATTAACGTCAACATGCAGCAGGATTTTGGAAGATAAATTGTGTTAGAACATTATGAATTACCTCGAAGAGAACGGTCTATTGACACACAGTCAACCTGGATTTAGAAAACATCGTTTTTGTGAAAAACAGCTAGCTTTTTACTCACACAAGGTGTTGAGCGCTGTTGACAAGGGATTACAAACTGATTCTGTATTTCTAGATTTTCAGAAGGCTTTTGACACTGTACCACACAAGCGGCTTGAAGCGAAGTTGCGTGCTTATGGAATGTGGTCGCAGTTACGTGACGGAATTCCTGATTTCCTGTCAGAGAGGTCACAGTTCGTAGTAATCGACAGGAAGTCGTCGATTAAAAAAGAAGTGATTTCTGGCGTTCCCCAAGGTAGTGTTATAGGTCCTCTGCTGTTCCTCACCTACATAAACGATTTAGGAAACAATTTGAGCAGCCGTCTTTGCAGATTTATCGTCTAGGAAGTCATCAGAAAATTTTAAAAAATGTAAAACGACCTAGGGAAGATATCTGTGTGGTACGAAAATTGGCAATTGAAAAATGTTAGGTCATCCATATGATTGCTAAAAGGAAGTATTTTAAACATCGATTACACGATAAATAAGTCAAATCTAAAGCCGCAAATCCAACTAAACTTCCAGGAATTACAGTTACGAAAAACTTAAACTAGAAACAACACACAGAAAATGTTATTGGGAAGGCAGACCAAAGGACGCATTTCATTGGGAGAATGCTAAAAAATGTAACAGATCTACTAAAGAGACTGCCTAGATTACGCTTGTTCCGTGCTCTTTTGGAGTACTGCTGCGCGATCTGGGATCCTTACCAGATAGGATAAACGGAATACATCGAGAAAGTTCAGAGAAGAGCAGCACGTTTTGTATTATCGTGAAATAGAAGAGAGAGTGTCCCTGACAATGATAAACGATTTCGGGTGGACATAATTAAAACAATGGCGTTTTTATTTGCGGCGGAATATTCTCGCGAAATTTCAATCAAAAACTTTATCCTCCAAATGCGGAAATATTTTGTTGACGCTCACCTACATGGGTCGAAACGATTATCACAATAAAAAAAAGGGAAATCAGAGCTCGCAGGGAAAGATATAGGTGTTTGTTTTTCCCGCGTTCTCTTCGAGATTGGAATAATAGGGAATTACTGCGAAGGTAGTTCATTGAATACTCCGCCAGGCACTTAAGTGTGATTTGCAAAGTAGCCATGCAAATGTAGACGAACTAATAACAGGGCGTTCCTGGGGTATTATATTTCTCTACCATTACGCTCAGCTATAAACCCCTCTTCCATCACATCCCACCTAACGCCAACATTTCCTGGATCTCTACCTCAGCTAAATGCTGGAAATCTTTTGAAATCTTAGAATGACAAACACTCTCTGTCGCCCTTCGCATCTCCCAACCCACCTTAACTAACATCCTAGGAAACTGTAGCCCATATTACATTTCTCATTAATGACAAGTACGTTGAATACATCTTTCCGGTCTGCGTTTTGCAAATACATCTTCGAGATCTCAGCTCCTTTTCCACTTATTACTACAAGTAATTACACAATGGGTTTGCAAACTTAATGTATTTATATAAATGTTATCAATAGCAGCATTGCTGTTTTCCATACCTCTGAATGTAAAAGGTACGAAGGAGAGTTATAGTCTATGAGCTGAGCCTTAAAGAGCAGCTGTAGATTAAAACTGCATTAGGCTACAGTGTACACGTTTCTACCCCACTAACTGCGTGATTTGGCCGGAGTTGGCTATGACTAAGCAGCTCGTGCATGTGTAGAATGTGTGCAATATAGCCACCTTGCAAGTCCCCTAGACCTGCGATTCTCAACCTTTATTTTTCTTTGGTAGTAAAGCTCGCTCCAAAGTTACGCGACACCACTGCGTGTGATTTTTTTCATGTGTTGCTGTTGTGGTCGTCAGTCCTGAGACTGGTTTGATGCAGCTCTCCATGCTACTCTATCCTGTGCAAGTTTCTTCATCTCCCAGTAGATACCTCAACCTACATCCTTCTGAATCTGCTTAGAATATTCATCTCTTGGTCTCCCTCTGCGATTTTTACCCTCCACGCTGCCCTCCAATAATAAATTGGTGATCCCTTGATGCCTCAGAACATGTCCTACCAACCGATCCCTTCTTCTAGTCAAGTTGTGCCACAAACTCCTCTTCTTCCCAATTCTGTTCAATACCTCCTCATTAGTTATGTGATCTACCCATCTAATCTTCAGCATTCTTCTGTAGCACCACATTTCAAAAGCTTGTATTCTCTTCTTGTCCAAACTATTTATCGTCCATGTTTCACTTCCATACATGGCTACACTCCATACAAATACTTTCAGAAATGACTTCCTGACACTTAAATCTATACTCAATGTTAACAAATTTTTCTTCTTCAGAAACGTTTTCCTTGCCATTGCCAGTCTACATTTTATATCCTCTCTACTTCGACCATTATCAGTTATTTTGCTCCCCAAGTAGTAAAACTCCTTTACTACTTGAGGTGTCTCAATTCCTAATCTAATTCCCTCAGCATCACCCGACCTAATTCGACTACATTCCATTATCCTCGTTTTGCTTTTGTTGATGTTCATCTTATATCCTCCTTTCAAGACACTATCCATTCCGTTCAACTGCTCTTCCAAGTCCTTTGCTGTCTCTGACAGAATTACAATGTCATCGGCGAACCTCAAAGTTTTTATTTCTTCTTCATGGATTTTAATACGTACTCCTAATTTTTCTTTTGTTCCCTTTACTGCTTGCTGAATATACAGATTGAATAACATCGGGGAGACGCTACAACCCTGTCCCACTCCCTTCCCAACCACTGCTTCCCTCGACTCTTATAACTGCCATCTGGTTTCTGTACAAATTGTAAATAGCCTTTCGCTCCCTGTATTTTACCCCTGCCACCTTCAGAATTTGAAAGAGAGTATTCCACTCAACATTGTCAAAAGCTTTCTCTAAGTTTGCAAATGCTGGAAACGTAGGTTTGCCTATCTTTAATCTATTTTCTAAGATTAGTCGTAGGGTCAGTATTGCCTCACGTGTTCCAATATTTCTACGGAATCCAAACTGATCATCCCCGAGGTCGGCTTCTACCAGTGTTTCCATTCGTCTGTAAAGAATTCGCTTTAGTATTTTGTAGCTGTGACTTATTAAACTGATAGTTCGGTAATTTTCACATCTGTCAACACCTGCTTTCTTTGGGATTGGAATTATTATATTCTTCTTGAAGTCTGAGGGAATTTCGCCTGTCTCATACATCTTGCTCACCAGATGGTAGTGGTTTCTCAGGACTGGCTCTCCCAAGGACGTCAGTAGTTCTAGTGGAATGTTGTCTACTTCCGGGGCCTTGTTTCGACTCAGGTCTTTCAGTGCTCTGTCAAACTCTTCATGCAGTATCATATCCCCCGTTTCATCTTCATCTACAGAGTCTTCCATTTCCATAATATTGTCACCCTTGTATAGACCCTCTATATACTCCTTCCTTTCCCTTCTTTGCTTAGAACTGGGTTTCCATCTGAGCTCTTGATAGTCTTACAAGTGGTTCTCTTTCCTCCAAAGGTCTCTTTAATTTTCCTGTAGGCAATATCTATCTTACCCCTAGTGAGATATGCCTCTACAGCCTTACATTTGTCCTCTAGCCATCCCTGCTTAGCCATTTTGAACTTCCTGTCGATCTCATTTTTGAGACGTTTGTATTCCTTTTTGCCTGCTTCATTTACTGCGTTTTTATATTTTCGTCTTACATCAATTAAATTCAATATTTCTTCTGTTACCCAAGGATTTCTACTAGCCCTCGTCTTTTTACCTACCTGATCCTCTGCTAGCTTCACTACTTCATCCCTCAAAGTTACCCCATTCTTCTTCTACTGTATTTCTTTCCCCCATTCCTGTCAACTGTTCCCTTATGCTCTCCCTGAAACTCGGTACACCCTCTGGTTTAGTCAGTTTATCCAGGTCCCATCTCCTTAAATTCCCACCTTTTTGCAGTTTCTTCAGATTTAATCTACAGTTCATAACCAACAGATTGTGGCCAGAGTCCACATCTGCCCCTGGAAATGTCTTACAATTTAAAACCTGGTTCCTAGATCTCGTCTTAGCATTATATAATCTATCTGATACCTTCTAGTATCTCCAGGCTTCTTCCATGTATACAACCTTCTTTTATGATTCTTGAACCAAGTGTTAGTTATGATTAGGTTATGCTCTGTGCAAAATACTACCAGCCAGCTTTCTCTTTTATTTCTTACCCCCAATCCATATTCACCCACTACGTTTCCTTCCCTCCCTTTTCCTACTATCGAATTCCAGTCACCCATGACTATTAAATTTTCGTCTCCCTTCACTATCTGAATAATTTCTTTTATCTCATCATACATAGATGAAAAAAACAAACATATAAAGTACACACAGTAGATTTTTTTAAATCATGCAACTACTATGAGAAAAAAATTTACAAATTTATTGTGGAAGACTCTTCAACAGGAAATTTTGAACATGAACATAAGACATGTAATAAAACAAACTTATTAAGCAGGAACATAAGTAACTGCAGTCATATACAGCACATATAGCGCATATTGTGTTAATGTAAGAACACTACGACATTCACACGTCAGAAACTGATTAGGTAGTAACACATGAACACAATGCAAACTTATGAATCTCAAACAGGAGATAAAAAATAAATGTTAACATTAGAACTACAAAAAGTCATAAAACTAGTGAGATACTTGTCCCTAAGGTTTCTTGCAAAGTAGATCTATGCGTGTAAAAAATCATGACAAACGCACTCTCATCTCGTCTTCCACATGAAGGAGGCGACACCAGTAGCCACATTTTGTTGTCATCAGTGTAGAGAATCAGACTCGCACAAAATAGGGCTTTGTGAAGGACAGTAAAGGAAATACTGCTTTATTAGCAATTTCCGGATTTTCACTATCGGCTGAGGTCCATAAAACATCGACAGCATTTTCTTTCAATTTCGATCTGAGGACTATATCCAATGATACTTTCTATAAGTTGGGCTTTTGCGGAGTTGTTTAATTCTGCTTTCGATACATTTTCCTCATCAGGTGGAATCAACAACTGCCAGCCATAGTCGACATCGAGGCAATGAATTTGGATATCCACTTCTGTATTCAGGTCACTTGATGAGGTAAAACAGCTGGAAAAGCTGCTATGTCATTCTCTTCTATGGCCAAAATCCAAATGCCGAGTTTATTCGAAAATGAGCTGGTTTTGTCACTTGATGATATGGTCGTTAGTAGGGAGACAATACTGTTTTCAGAACACATTGTGGGTTGCCTATATCAGGGGCACATATACATTCAGGGGCAAACCTGTTGTTCTCTTTTGATTGGGAGGTCCGTAACCTATTGTTCTTCTAAGAGGATTATGACCCCCTGAGGATAACCCATCCTTTCCATTGACAGGTACTTAGCCTATTGTTGCCCCAACCATACCCCTCCTCCTCCTCCTCCTCCCCCTCCTCCCACTCCATCCCTCTGGGAACCCTCCTCATCGATGCAAGCACACTTTTTATATCTATTTGATAGACTAATTAATTAAATAGATCAGTTAATTGACCCCCTCTGGCAAACTCCCCAGCCCTACACTCCCTTTCCCCACCTGGAAATTGGCAGGAAAAAGACTCAACTGATTGACCACTTGGGTGGAAGTCGACTGCAGTGTATGGAATATTGTTTAAACAGTTTAGGAAATGAGTAAAATGTTATTCATTTAAACAATTTATGAGATACAAGGTAGTGTATGGAATAAAGTTTATTTATTTACTTAAAGAATTTGCCAGGAAATCGATCACAGTGTGTGGAATATTGTTTAAACAATTTAGACAATGTTTGAAATATTGTTTATTTGAACAGTTTACGAGATACAAGGCGATGTTTGGAATGTAGTTTATGTATTTAGTTAAAGAATTTGTCGGGAAATTGACTGCAGTGTATGGAATACTGTTTACTTAAACAATTTACAGGATGCAAGATGGTGTAGGGAATGAAGTTTGTTTAAAGAATTTGTCAGGAAATCGATTGCAGTATTGAATATTTAAACAATTTTGGCGCTTTTTTTACTGTGATAGTGCATGGAAACGTTGAGTAGGTTTAGTTTATAATTGCAGTCAGAGTCAGGGACGTTAAGGCTCTTATTATTTGTCTTCCTCACCTTTCGAAACACATTGGTGTTTGAGGAGAGATGGGAAAACCAGAACAATTACATATCTAAAATTTCATGACGTATTTTGAAACCCACCGTCACTTTCTGCATATGGACAAATTAATAGAATCTCAGAGACAAACTATTTTGTACACATCGAGAAACATACAGTAGTCACACTGCACTGATAGCTAAACCGTGCAAAAGTGGTCTACAGATCATGAATGGAATAAAGCGCAGTATAGTAGCCACTGTTTGGGGTCTCCTGTGAGTGTGTCCTTTGTCAGGGCACCACTGCGAAAGTCAAACTGCCCAATGCCCTAATTAAAGATCAGGTTACGAAATACCACTGACCACAGACTACATATCAGGCTCCTTTGATCCTGCAGCCCCCAAGCAGAGCATCAAGTGGCAGGTGGTGGCATTCAGCTGATCAGGAAATAACAGACTCACTTCCTGTCATTGTTTCTTGCTTCTACAGAATTGTATTCTTAGGGAACCCAGGCCCACAGGCTCATACACGCTTGGGATGGTCAGCGGACAGATATTTTGCTATTGTTGATTGGTCAGCTTTTCTGGAAATTCTTGAAAACACATCTCAGAATGTTGTTCAACCTCCTGGTATTCACCCCAGAGACATTTAAGTGCCCATTCCTCCTGAGGAAGACAGCACAGCTTTTGCGACTCTGCAATCTTTAACAGCTGTCCAGCAAGGCGACCAGAGGCTCCTCGCCTTGGAGAGGTACAGCTCTGACATGCTGGTGAAGGTTCGCGACCTGCTGGCGGTGGGGGCAGCTGTTCACATGTGACCTGGTGGTGGTGGCTGGGTCGGAGGCAGAGGCATCAGAGGGGGCGGGGGGGCCGGAGGGTGGAGAGGTGAATGAAACATCCTACTGCCCCCATTGACTGACAGGTCTCAGCAGGAATAGTTTGAGAGCAATATACCAGAATTCTAAGTGACTTACTTTCACTAGCATGACAAGGTAACCGACAGACATAAAGTAATTAACGTTGGATGTCTGTAACTATTTGACGATGGTTACGAATATGATTCGTGAGCTGCAACGGTAATCAGGCGTTTTTTCGTTGTGGTGAGGCCTCTTGACGAAAATTCAGTCTCCCACCTCTACAAGAAGAGACAGCCATCATAATGAAATCATCTGTATTACCCAATTTCTAAAGCGATGTGTAGTATTGAACTAATATTTACAGCTCCTCTGTCCTGACATTTGGCTACGTTAAGAGACTTTGTATGTCACGACGGATCTGGATTTGACTACGTGAAGAGAGCTAGAAAGTGAGAAGGCATCATGTGACAGAAATAGAGCATGCTCTCAGCACTCCATCATCAACCAAATATGAGTTTAATATTCTAGTCCTGTATGCAGGATGTAATAGATACTGAGCTGATAAGAACAGACTTTTTTTACCCGATGAGAAAATTCTTAGGGGAAATACAGGCTTTGCCATAATGTTATACAGGATTTTCAAACTAAGAATCAGCATGTAACATTACTTTAGCGATGTGATAACACATGTATGCTCCGATTTCTTCCATCCTCTTCTTTTGTTCTTTATTATATTTTCATTCCCCATCCCAATATGGACAGAGGAGGGTTTTCAGCGGCACAGTCCGCCACTCTTCAGCCACATGACAGTACAAATAAAATGATGAAATGAGACACATAAAAGGCGATAAAAAAGGGGGCAGAAGAACATAATAAGGGGAGACAGTGGAGGTTAAAATAGACACATGCAAGGAGACATTCATTGTGGGACAGTTAAAAAAATCCACATAAAGATAAAAAACACAGTTGGCGATTTGCAGAGCACATAAAATACGCTGAAGTCACATGCAAAAGTTAAAAGTTGGCCACAGCAGTAAAACACATCAGAACGATGACACTATAAAACCACTGCATGAAAAGGAGCACACACGATGAAGAATAAATACTGCTGGGAGGGACCAGCTGAGGGAGGACAGGCCTGAGGAAAATCAAGGAGAGGTGGGGGCAGCGGGGGAGGGGGGGCTGGAGGGGGTAGGATGAGGACAAAGGGAGACAGGGGTACAGGGGATGCACTAAGGAGCAGGAGAGAGGGTGGGTGGGAGAGGAAGAGGGAAGGCAAGTCAGGAAAGGGAGAGGATGTAAGAGGGAGGAAAAAACCGCTCAGGGGAAGGGAATGGGAGGAGAGAGGGAGCCCTTAGGAGGGGGAAGGGGGAAGGAGCGGTTAGAGTTGGTAGGAGGGGTAGATATCAGGTCGAAATTCATAATTCGTGAGAGGTAGGTACTGGAAGGTATGTTGGTGGAGGGTGTGGAGATAGAGAGAGAATAGGGCACAATGGTAAAGGTACAGCAATGGGATGGGAGTAGAGAGGATAGGGGACACCAGGGGGTTTGGTGGATCGAGCCTGTGGGTGATGTACAGGGTGTCAATATGTTCAAGGAAAAGGAGAATATGTGGGAAGAGGATGAGGTCATAGAGGATCTGTGTGATAGATGGGAGGTGGATATGGAAGGTGAGGTGAAGTGCATGTCATTGAAGGATTTGGAGGGTTTTATAGAATCTCGGTGGGGCAGAAATCAAGGTGACACTAGCATAACAAATGATGGGACGGATCAAGGATTTGTAGGTGTTAAGGATGGTGGAAGGATGCAGTCCCCATGTCTGGCCAGACAGGAGTTTTAGGAGACAGAGCCTTTTGTGGGCTTTGTGTTGGATTTTAAGGAGATGGGAGTCCAGGTGAGAGGATGGTCAAGGGTGAGGTCAAGGTATTTCAGAGTAGGTGAATAGTACGATCATACATGGTAAGGTAGCCGGAAGGAGGGGTTGGTATGACCTATAATGACTGACTGAGTCTTGGAAGAGTTGGTGCAAAGGGACTACTGGTTGCACCAGGTGGTGAACTTGTCGAGGTTGTTTTGAAAGGTACATTGGGACCATTCAAGGGTGGTATAGTGGGCCAGGAAGGTGGTGTCATCAGCAAATTGGAGGAGGTGAAGAGGTTTTGGCTGTTTGGGCATATGTGCATGATACAAGAGACGGAGGCTTGGGGCATGCTGGTGGTAGGATACAGAGTACAGGTGTTGGTACTGTGGATGTGAAATAAGAGGGACGACGAGAGAGGAAGCAAGCAATGAGATGAACTAAATTGATGGAGTTTAAAGAACAGCCTGGGATGCTATATACTGACAGAGGCGTTCTGGAGGTCGAGGGCAACAAAGATAGTGGAGCGATGGGAGTTAAGCTGGAGGTAAAGAAGATTGGTAAGGTTAGGGAATTGGTCAACTGAGAAGCAGGGCCAAAAGCCACATTGGGTAAGGAGGTGGTGCTCGTTAAGGTAGTGGTAAATACAGCAGGAGAGATGGACTCTTAAGACCTTACTGAACAGGGAGGTGAGGCAGATGGGAAGATACAAAGAGGTATCAGAGGGGGGTGTCTTGGGTTTAGGGAACAGAAGGACGTGGGAAGTCTTCCACAGGTCGGGGTAATGGACAGCCAGGAAGGGGGAAAATCCTTGAGGTGGTGCTAGGTTACACCATAGTGACAAGGGGCAGTGTTTCATTTGGAGCAGAGAATGAGTTTGATGTTATGTGCAGTATTGGGAGTGTTTATGTCTGAGGGGTAACTGATCCAAGTACTAGAAACTGGGGGCAAGTTGTGGGATGGATGTATTGGAGCATTCAAAGTCTGTGGCGAAGAGTAGTAATCGTCGAGAATGGGGGAGGTGGTAAGTAAAATGGTTACACTTACTGAGATTGTCAGGAAAGGGGCATTTGTTGTGGAGAAAGGGATAATGCAGGGTGGGATGGTTACCAGTGTGGCAGTGGAAGGCAGACCAGAATCTGGAGGAGTTGACAGGGAGGGCAAAGTTGAGTCATGTACATGTCGTGCACCAGGTCCGCCATTTCTTTGCTGTTAAGAGGTTGCGGATGTGTCGTTGTAATTGCTGGTGACAGAGGACTGTATCCCAGTCACGGGTGTGCAGGAATGAGTGGTAGAGCCTGTGGGATCCACAGAGAAGAAGGACGGCCTGTGGAGGAAGAGTAGGGCGGTGAGGTTAGATAAATTTGATAGGAATTTGGGCCTCCACAGCGTCAGTGATGATCTTCTGGAGGAAAGACGCGGCATGAGCAATGTCAGTGGGATTGTGAAATATAAGTGGATGGCTTTCGATCTGTGAGGCAACGGATTCCCAGCAGGCATCCCACAGTGGTAGTCGTGGATGGACTTCAGAAGGGCAAATACCCCTCTTAGACAGGATGGATTGGATTTTTTTTAAAGTGGAGGGTCTATCTCGGCGCAGAACTGCAGTTGTAACTCTATGTACAAGCCACAGCTGCTTGTCTCACAGCATGCTAGGAGTTAGTGAAGCTCATCCACGGCCAGTGCAGGCATGATCATGAGGGCTCAACTGACCGTAAGCCATGGCTTAGCCTGTCGCGATGGCCCTGGCTGGTCAGCTCTTCAGGTACAGTCAGTAAATGGTGCTGGACTACACTGAAGATGACTGGACAGTTTTTTTGTCTTGAGATGCCTTGTTCAAGTAAGATAATGAGCACTATACATGCAAAAATTCGTACATTGTATTTCCACATTACTGTTGGCTAGCATACAACTTGTATGGTATAAGTGTATTTCATTCCTGAGTGCGGTTGCTACATGATCCCTGTATATAGGGAGCATGGATTTATGACTGTGGGTCACTGTGCTAATAGTATTACCCATTCTTATGTCCCTTCCAGCAGCAACTATTTGCTTGTAGATTGGCAGGAGGTTACTCTTTTGCACTTCAATGATAGTTTGCTGCCCTATTATTATTATTATTATTATTATTATTATTATTATTATTATTCCCATATAGGACTATTTGCTAGACTAACAGCGCAAATATCCTCTCTACATCCAGCAGTTACTGATGAGAGTGGCTAGAGCGACTCTCTAGCACTTGATCAATGTGCGATTACACCTCCATAACTCCTATGCTTTACAGCTGGGTGAAAAAATTTAATTTTGCCCCTCATTTTTGAATTTACCGACAATTTCTGAATTTACTGTGAATAGGTGTAGGGGACTTAGACAGCACAAGTATTCTAGGTCGGTCATATTGGACTGTGATGTAGTAGTTAGACTGTGCCAGTATTAGAAATGTGATATAATGAAGAGAGTACCCGGTAACCTACATCCTTCCACATCAGCGATAAACAAGTTCAGTTTATACAAATAATAAATATTTTGTTATTACTTTTATTATTATTATGTATTATAATACCACTACAATATGCTCTGTAATGCAATGAAATTAGCATTTGAATTTACAGCAGAATTCGAATTTATTTCCAGGTGTGAGAGGGAAGGGGAAGTGAATTCAGCAGTTTAATTAATTAGTCAATTAATTTGATATAAAAATGCATAGAACCTTTCTTTTACCTTGCAAACTTCAAAGGCAAAGGTTCCAGGTTCAAGTCCTGGACTGGCACACAGGTTTGATCTCTGAGAGTAAAGGGCTGAGTATTTCCTAGAGAGGGAGGGGATAGTTAAGTGATTAATTTAATTATATACTCAATTAATTTGATATCAATTTGATGTCGAATTATGGCAGTAAACAAAGGTCAATTTGCGTATCTCTAATAAACTAAGAAAATTGTGCGAAGGAAAGGACACTTCTACTAACCTCAGTAACCCAACTGTCACCTCCTCCTAAGGATTTGTGGAAAAAGGACTTGGACATAAGTCTTTATTCAATCATGTTCATGCAGTACGGCCATCTAGGGTGTTCACCACGAGATCTGGACTCCAACTGACTTAGTACACATGGCCACCACCAGAGGGCACTCTCATCTGTGACGTAAACCAAGATGGCGGCAAACAGTGTGTTCACCAAGAGCTCCATACTCCAACTGACTTAGTATACAGCGCTACCGCCAGAGGGCGCTACTGTGACGTCAGCTGATGACGCAAGTACCGCAATCCAATTTGGAGGCAAACAGTGTGTTCACCATGAGGCATAGTACATATTGACAACACCAGAGAGCGCTACCACGAACTTGGAATGAATTTATGCGAGTGCCACACCCACCTGGACTTGGAAGGAAATAGTTGAAGTCTCCACCACGATCCTCAACTGACCACCACGCCCTCTTACCAACCAATGTTGTCAGGCTAATGTACACTAACGTGCACTAACATACACTAACGTGTAGTAACGTGTAGTAAAGTGTACTAACATGGACTAACATGCACGAACGTGTACTAACATACACAGTGCATGATATCATCCAAGATGGTGGGGGGGGGGGGGGGGGAAATGGTGGGAAAACGACTCTGCCTATGATGGACATAAGTTTTTATTTTGCAAGAAATGTCTCCACCATGAGATCTAGACTCCAACTGACCTAGTACACATTACTGCCACCGGAGGGTAGTGTCATCCCTCCTGTGATCTAATCCCAGTTTGTGGTCTGTAGGGGGCAAATGGTGCAAGAATGACTCAAGCTGTGCTGGGCTGCTGGGAAGAGTAAGGAAGGGGTGCCCTCTATTTATTTTGGAACATTTTATATAGGGATGGAATATATTTATCACACTGACACAAAACACTCGCCCTGATGTGCTTGGGTTCACAATACACAGTCTGTAGACATGCAAACAACTCCTAATTTACAGAAATAATTTCAGTCCAGACTTGCAAACTGCTCTTAAGTAATGCAGCACAGTGATGTGTAGACGCATTCAGTACTCATAAACTGTCAAAATAATGCAAAGCGCAGCCTACAGACCCATGTACAAAATAATGCAATCAACACCACAAACACCATCCGCCATCCCCTGTCCATTAGAGTGCACAGGAGGTTAGCGGCAACCCCCGCCAAGTGACGTGGCCATCAGCTGTCAAACCACACACAGACGCCCATTAAGGTCCTGCACACATGAGGTGGTGGCACCCATTTCATACTTGACACCAAAGAAATTCCTATCCACATAAGTGTTCACCTAGACAGAGGTGCTGGCACGACCGGCCAGGGAAGCGCGCACTGTCTCAGTCGCGAGTTGCCGCCGAACGCAGGTGAAAGTTGCATCTACTTTTAGGTGTGCAGCCACTGTTATACTGACCTTACAGATCTCCAATGCACAGCTACCGTATGCGGGACACCTGTGTGGGCAGCACATGTATTTACGGTTGATGACAGAGTAGCTAAAACCTTCGCAAACCCATCTAATCCATCAGGAATACTTGGATGGCTGCACGCTGCGCTATAATGGGGAGTATTGCGAAATTTCTTTATCTGTGCTAGGGCCCCACTGCAGCTTTGCATCATTGCGTCAGCATCGGTGCCTAGGTGACTTCTGTATTGGATGAAGTTATTTGAGCTTTTGTAGCTCGTAATTTTTCTCTGTTTGCGGGTAGAGTATAATGATGATAGCATGTTGGGCTGACTGATTTGAAGGGACACGGATCAGTTTTGGGGTGTAGTAACTGTATCTAGTTTGGAGACGTACCACATTTCGCGCATTTCCACCAAATGGTCAAAACACGGTCCTGTTGCAGTAACTCAGGTCGTTCTGTTTCTACATGGTTTGCAGGAGGTGATGGATATGTCTTTATATGACTTATGCTCAGTTCCAACTTAAATTGGAATAATCACATGCGGAAAGTGGTAGAAATGGGAGCGGTTGCAAGATGCGTTGGGGGTGACTAAAACCACTTTGGAATTTTACTGTAGCAGCTAGGTTTGGGAAAGGTGACTTGTTTCGAGATATGAGAGTGCCAGAAATAAGACTGAGTAGTGGTTGTAATCATTAAAGGAATTGTCAGTAGGATCCAACACAGGTATGTGCTTGAATGGAATGACCCATCCCAAATCATGGACATGATTTTTAGCAAATAGCGTTACACTAGAGATCTGAGAAACTAGTGTACATTTTCTTATGACCTCAATTGGCACATCATCTACTACTACTGTTGGTGTTCCTTCTCAATCAGTCATCGCTTATAACTCAGTGGATATATCACGGAACCTCTGATAGGGTCTTGAGACAGAATGCACTACAAATACTACAAAATTATTGGTTTGAGGGAGTGGTTCAAATGGTTCAAATGGTTCTGAGCACTATGGGACTCAACTGCTGAGGTCATTAGTCCCCTAGAACTTAGAACTAGTTAAACCTAACTAACCTAAGGACATCACAAACATCCATGCCCGAGGCAGGATTCGAACCTGCGACCGTAGCGGTCTTGCGGTTCCAGACTGCAGCGCCTTTAACCGCACGGCCACTTTGGCCGGCCTGAGGGAGTGGCAAATACTACTTACATACTACGTTCCTTCGCCAAATCACTTTCAAAATGTGGTAAATTTAACAAGAGGTTGCATCGTGGGCTATGTGTTGGTCTGATAATACAGATTGCTATGAGCACCATCACAGTATTTGTCGAGAAAATACCACCTCATTCAGAG
Source organism: Schistocerca americana (assembly GCF_021461395.2). Classification (NCBI taxonomy): domain Eukaryota; kingdom Metazoa; phylum Arthropoda; class Insecta; order Orthoptera; family Acrididae; genus Schistocerca; species Schistocerca americana. The sequence goes on along the minus strand of NC_060126.1, from coordinate 392,851,624 downwards.
GTAATGTCATACCTCGATTCGTAAAGGAGGTATTGCTTTTAACATGGATACTTGTGTGCACTTGTAGAACCAAGATCGCTTTGACAGTAACATGCAGTAGTTGTTGCGATCGGGATTTTTTAACATCTGGCCGATTACGTCTCTCTTTCTACGACACAATGGTAGCACTCACAGGAAGAAATCTAAGAGACATGCACACCTATCGTTGATTTTTGGTCAGTATTATTTCGTATCGTAGGCAATCATCTATTGACGAAGTATTAGACTTAGTAGTAGGGGATGCGTGATATATTCACATTTGATCATCAGGTTTATAAAGTATGTGTTTGTGTAAGGGAAATGACTATGTCCAGTCGTAAGGAAGGTACATATATTTCCCTTTCCAGAGCCATAGCCTTCAGCAGGGTGTATTTCCGATACTTCGCTCATTGTCGAATGCCGTTCAATTAAGGTCGCAATTATAACATTTAATTGTAAGTATAATTGCAAAAAATATATGTGACCGGTTTTCTAGAATGATTCTGTTATGCATGGTCTGTGGTGGGAATGATTCACGTTTCCCGTTAACGGCAGCATCCGTCTGAATGCAAAGGCCTGTTGACGTCTAGGAATATATCTGAGTTAACTTTACCATCCTCTAGACGACTGAATAGTGAATTAATACTTAGTATGTGTTGGACAGCTTTCGTGATCAAGTGGAAATTTGAGAATGAATATGGAGGTGCGTTTGCGTTGGATTGTTATTCCCTCCCATGTAAATTGTTCGGTTGACTGCTTCTGCACATTTCGCGCCTTTATTTAGTTGAGAGAAGATCGATTGTGGAGTGTGCATCTAGCAGGTGAAAGAGATGTTTGCTTGTTCTCTAGACATGAGAAACACCTTAGTTGCCTTGTAAATTATATGGATGATTTGGAATCTGCTACATCAGCGAGATCGGTATTCGCGGGTGGAAATATCATTTTTCATCTGTTTGTTTCTAGTTACTCAGTGGTCTAGAGCACACTCCTCCTTGCTAAAGTTTCGAGTTTGTACAGAAACAATTTCCAGTCTATATCTTCGGAATTATGTTGCGTGAGCGATCGGGAGGCTACTGCTGTGTGCTTGATATCGAGAAGTACCGCGAAAATGATATAATATTATGGTAAGCTAAGCGAAAATACTTGTGTTCTTGTATTCAAGCTCCTGTCATCAATGGGAGAGCAGTGTAATTGAATAGGAGTATTTCTGTATTTGACGATATGTATGGCACTTTGCGAGGTTTAGTTGTCGCTGCAATATGGCGATCAGCGTCAAATAGTCTCATCTGTAGAAAGAAAGAAAATTCAGACGGTGCTTCCCTAGGACTGAGACGCATCGTGACATATAGCTGGTGCTGGTGTGAGCGTAGGTATACCATAATTTTTTCGGGTGCTGTACAGATATAAAAGATAACTACACTGTTGTGTAAAATGTGTCTATATTGTATTGTAAAGTTACTGTGGCTTATTTGTTTAAAATGTGTATATATTGCATTGTAAAGTTACTGTGGTTTATGTTGTGGTATGACTAAAGAAGATTACTCTGTGTCCTATCGTGATGTACATATAGATTCAGCACATCGATAACCGTGAGATATTTTTTTTTTACATGGAAAATTATGTGCACTATAGATACTGAGATTGATTCCAGAAGCACAGCCATAAAGAGGAGACATTACCTGTACATGGATCGGTGTCAGACTGTAGCAGCAATCGTAACATTAACTGCAGTTACACTGGTAAATATGTTCCTGGCTTCCAATATCCTTTTGAGTCTCGAATGTATTTGACGATCTACAGACAAATTTAGGGGTTTAACTGTCAATGTACCTTAGCGATCTGTGCAAAATAGTTTTACCACTGAAAGTCTCATCTGCAGAAAAAAAGTTGGATGGTGCTTCGATACTGACGACAACAGTAATTCAGGGGGTATATTCGATAAGAGCCAATCATAATGCTCGATATAGGCGCCTCTACATAGCAGTGAGAACATTTGCGTATGTTGAGAGCAGGGAGGGTAACACGTGATGGTGTGGGTAGTACGTTAGGTCCACGAGGAAGACTGCATTCGACGTTATTCTGCGTTGTTTTCGTAAACAGGTTCTGTTAGGGCAGGAATTTTCGTTCATACAGGCTGAGACATCAAGAAAGCGAGCAAAACTATTTCTGGGACACTATACAATTTTCGCGAGGTCAACTCAGTTATTGTTTTGTACATAGTCACATGACATGAGTATAAGTTTGAGAACATTGTTAGATGTGTTTGCGAAGGTTTGTAATTCCTCTGAAATCAATGGTAAAGACACATGATGCCTGTAAGTGTCTCGCAAATGGGGGCCATGCCTTCGAGTTCTATGTCAGTATAACAGTGGCTGTATACCTGAAAATAAGATGCATCTTTCACCTGCATTTGGCGGTGGCTCGCAACAGTGACAGCACGCGCTTCCCTGGCCAGTCATGCCAGGACCTGTGTCTAGGTGAACGCATTTGCAAAGGAATTTCTCTGGTCTCAGGTATAAAAGGGGCGCCACTGCCTCATGTGTGCGGGACATTAACAGGCGTCTGTGTGTGGTTTGACAGCTGGCAGCTGCATCACTTGGCGGGGGTTGCCACTAACCTCCTGTGCACTTTAGTGGCCAGGGGTGGCGGACGGTGCTTGTGGGTGTTGATTGCACTATTTTGCGCATGGGTCTGTTTGCTGTGTTTGCGTTGTTTGGACAGTTTACGAGTACTGAGTGTGTCTACACATCACTGTGCTGCATTATTTAGGAGCAGTTTGCAGATCTGTACTGAAATTATTCCTGTAAATTAGGAGTTGTTTGTGTGTCTACAGACTGTGTATTGTGACACCAAGCACATCAGGGCGAGTGTTTTGTGTCAGTGTGATAAATATACTCCATCCTTAAATAAAATGTTCCAAACCAATAGAGGGCACTACTTCCTTACTCTACCCAGCAGCCCAGCAGAGCTTGAGTCATTCTCGCACCATTTGCCCCCTACAGACGACAAACTGGGATTAGATCACAGGAGGGATGACACTACCCTCTGGTGGCAGTAATATGTACTAGGTCAGTTGGAGTCTAGATCTCATGGTGGAGACATTTCTTGCAAAATAAAAACTTGTGTCCATCATAGGCAGAGTCATTTTCCCGCCATTTCCCCCCACCATCTTGGATGACATCATGCACTGTGTATGTTAGTACTCATTAATGCATGTTAGTCCATGTTAGTGCACGTTAGTACACTTTAGTACACGTTACTACACGTTAGTGCATGTTAGTGCACATTAGTGTACATTAGCCTGACAACATGGTTTGGTAAGGGGACATGGTGGTCGGTTGAGGATCGTGGGGAAGACTTAAACTATTTCCTTGCAAGGCCAGGTGGGTGTGGCAGTCGCAAAAATTCATTTCTAGTGCATGGTAGCTAAAAAATGGTTCGAATGGCTCTGAGCACTATGGGACTTAACATGTATGGGCATCTGTCCCCTAGAACTTAGAACTACTTAAACCTAACTAACCTAAGGACATCAGACAACACCCAGTCATCACAAGGCAGAGAAAATTCCTGACCCCTGCATGGTAGCGCTCTATGATGTTGTCAATATGTACTAGACCTCATGGTGAACACACTGTTTGCCACCAGCTTGGATTACAGTATTTGCATCATCAGCTGAGGTCACAGTAGCACCCTCTGGCGTTAGCGCTGTGTACTAAGCCAGTTGGAGTCTGGAGCTCTTGTTGAACACACTTTTTGCCGCCATCTTGGATAATGTCACAGATGAGAGCACCCTCTGGTGGTGGCCATGTGTACTAAGTCAGTTGGAGTCCGGATCTTGTTGTGAACACCCTAGATGGCCGTACTGCATGAACATGATTAAATAAAGACTTATGTCCAACTTACTTTTCCCACGAATCCTTAGGAGGAGGTGACGGTTGGGTAACTGAGGTCAGTACAAGTGTCCTTTCTTTCGCACCATGTTCTTAGCTTAGTAGAAATATGCGAATTGACGTTTGTTGACTGCCATAATTCAAACTTGGCGCCAGTTCATAGGAAGAAGTGGCGGTCAGGTGACTTAGGTTGTTGGTTGTAGCCCATGTGACCTATCTTCCCGCAGCTTTCTTAGCTTAGTAGAGATAACCATGGTGTGATGCAGTATCCTGTTGGAATTTGAACTTCCCACCATTTTTCTGGGGGAGGTGGCTGGTGGGAGAGTGAGGTTAGTGCAAGTGTCGATTCTTTCCCACAATTTTCTTAGCTTAGTAGAGAGACGTGAATTGACCTTTTTTTACTGCCATAGTTCAAACTTGGCGCCAGTCCATAGTAAGAAGTGGCAGTTGGGTGACTTAGGTTAGTGAAGGGGTAGTCCAAGTGGCCTATCTTCCCGCAATTTTCTTAGCTTAGTAGAGATAACTGTGGTGTATGCATTATCCTGTTGGAATTTGAGCTTCCTCCCATTTTGTTCTGGGAGAGTGGATTAAGTTAGTGGAGGTAGCCCAACTGACCTTTCTCCCACCAAAATTCAAACTTACCACCAAAAGCCATCTTGAATGACATCATGGCCATCATCTTGGATGACGTCATGCACTGTTGCCAAGTCTACACTCCGCCATATTGGATGACGTCGTCACCGCCAACGTGGATACGTCTGGGAACAATGGAAAGTGGGGCAGAACACAGGTTGTCCCAACACCCGTGGCGTGTAAAGCTATAGCAAGATTAGAGAGAACAAAATGCTGGGACCTAAGGTTGAAGAAATGTGTGCTGTCTCGCTTGTCTCTTGTATTGAGTCTTTTTATGTTACCTATATTTAATTTTGTGCTACACAAAAGATAAAGTTATTAACTAATAGGCAATAAAGAGTGCAAATTTTCTGAAGAGTTATTATTCTCCTGGTTTCAGATAATCCCCCCCTCCCCCAGTATTAATTGTGAGTTTTTCTAAGGGGGGTAGGACGTCAATCGGGCCGACTGGGAGCAGGAGAGGCACCACAAGACATTTAAATTTCCGCTGCCTGGAATGTAGATTTGATGGCTTCCATTACGAAATATACACGTTTGAATTACACAGAGTGAAATACAGTGACACGTGATAGAAGAATGCTGTCTGAAGAGGTGTGGCACAGCTCTTTGGCACACTTATGACCAAATGAGATGTTTTAGATTTCCTCGAACATATATGTTTTACATATCAAAATCTTCAGAAAGATGTGCACTACAAAATGAAAGTATTTTTGAAAAATCAAGTTTTTTTAAAATTTTTGACATCCTACCTCAAACGCACGAAGGGGAGGGGGGGGACACCATCAAGTTTTTGCCCGCAATATCGTAGATCTCGGGTTGGCAGTACCTGAGGGCAAAAGTTGATCTGAAGGTGTTTCATTTAATTTTTCATTTCATTTCTTGCATACTTAAGAACTTGTTACCCAGTATTTTCAAACAGATAACACATTTTACATTTTCATCACATAATAACATAAGTGTTTCATATTACAAGCAAATATTATATACACCAAAGAAAATCAAAGTAATAATAATAGGTGCAAAGAAAATTAGGCAAAATATGAAGTGCAGATTTGTGAAAGTAAATGGAGTGTGTTAAGTAAAATTGTTACTAATTTAGAAGAAGATAAAAGAAAGATAGGAAAGGATATATAAGATGGCTGCCCGCCGTTCTTAAGGATCGGTAGGGAAAGCCTCGGAATTTCATCGAGCCTTTGCCTTTTTATTTTCCATTAAAGTTTTGTATGTAATTTGACTGTGTATTAAGGATAGTTATTTACTGTTATGTATACTGAACAGTGTTTATTTATGGCATTGTATTGTTTTAAGTGCCAGGCAACAAAAGTCAGTGACTGTTTATAGACTATCATGAACTACATTTCATAAGTAATTATTATAATAGTTATTACTGTCAGTTCTGAGGGGCTCATCATGAAGGCAGATCTCGGAATGGGGTCATCGAGTTATTCATTTTTGTTCAATATTTTCTTTGTTTGTAAATTTGCATGTAGTAGTTTTTGCATGCATTTCTATCGCTAATGTTGCCATACATAATTATATAGGTTTGTAGCTACGGTTGTGTTATGTGTTACCTTGTGTTACCTCTGCTTCATCTTATGCTACATGATGTTCACTTTCTATATCTGTCATTTAACATGTTGGTTATGTTTATTATGGGTACGGGTCCATGTGGCTTTGCTCTTGGAAATACTGTTCAATGTTCTCTCTTGGTTTGCGTGCTGGTCTGAATTCCTGAGGGAGTTGTATGTGCAGTCTAGTGTCGTCTTGCCTGTGTATGTAAGGTGCAGTGTGGTGCTACATATTCGGGATAGCTAATTTTTATCCAATGCAAGTGTGTTAGATAAGGACTATGTCCAATTAAGAAATGTATCATTCCGAATATTTCCGCGCATTGTTGCAGACCACTCGCCGACTGATACGGAAGCTGTGACGCAGGCACTATCCAGCTTGAGAGCAGTGTACAACACGACGGCACCCTGTGGCCAAGAGTCGCGCCTTGAGCTGGTCAACTTGCCGGGAGAAGACATGGACGAGTTCCGCTTGCACATTGGACATCAAAAAGTAAGTGGCAGCAGCAGACTGATTTTAAAATACAATTATACAGACGGAGTTCGATATAGGGAATTTAAAAAAGTGGAGGAGCTAGTACAGGGTTCGGACAAAAAATGGAAACACCAAAAACACAATATATTACTACGCTAATACAGTGCAAGAAAGTCATTGGCATTTAAGGGGGAACGTTGATGAAAAACACAAACTATTTTAAAAATGCACCACATCCACAGTTCTGGAGAAATGGCAATGAAATTTTGTACTACGCTTTACATGAAAGTAACACATTTACATACAAAATCCTTTGATTATACATGTTCAACTTTTTTAAATGAAATTTGAAGTTTTATTTTCAAAAAATAGTGTATGTTCCTTTTTCTCAGGAAGTATTCAAAAGATTTCTACAAAAATTTCTCTGTTTCATCTCTTTATATGTTGTAAGCTCCTCTTATGAGGTTTTTGGAATTTTCATAATTTTTTAATTATAATTCCACAAGTACACATTTAACTTCATGCAAAATTCCAAGCACTTTGCCCCATATCTCAGCTTGCAATCAGAATTTCAAAATTTGCTCTTGAGACAACGTTTATTAGGTTTACAGAAATATGTGTACAAAATTTCATAATTCTAACATTTATAGAATCTGAGAAAAGTTACATAAACATTAAGAAACAAACTTTTCAGGAAATGCAATTTAAAGTTCAACCTAACTTTTTTCCTTATGTCACTTCTTCAGAACGCACCACATTTGTACTCTGGGTCGTCTTTCCCTTCAAGGCTTCTCTTCTGGTTTCTTGTTGTCTGTCTTCTTTCCTTTACCAGGTTTACAACTGACTTTTCAGCTGCAGAGACGCGCTGTAAATCTATTTTTCTCAGGATGTCTTGAGGAAAATTCCTATCTTTAAGCCCAGTCTTTCTAGTACCTTCATCGTCCCGATGTTCCCATCATTAAATACAAGAACTTCATCATAAGTTCCAATTCTGACAACTGTAGCAGATGCAAATGTGTTTTTAGGGCATCGTTTCCATATGAGTGAATTTAGAGACTCATTTGGATACTGGGTTTCGCTAAGAACACACTTTTTGAGAAGTGCAGGATCGGCCAAAGATGATCTATAAAACCAAAGAGTATGTATCACGGCCTTCTAGATGTATCCTGCACATGTTTGGTTGAAAGTAATACACAGAATCGTTGTTCACTGAGCTGGTATTGAAGTGCTGTTTCAAAACGTGGGCATGGCACGGAGGCCGCGTCACACATTTAATTAATTTTCAGACACTTCCGATGCAATTTTAACATTGAAACTTTGGGAACTTATTGTCCATGAGTTGTACTAACAAATAAAAAATAACTCGAAAATTGACATTTTTGGTCAGTTTTATCAGTGTCCGCACTTAACACGTTTCCCAGTCGTCTCCAAATGTATAAATGCAGCTCCTGTATGGATTTCAAGCCAATCTTACAGCATGTCTCCTGCAAAATAGTGACACGTTCAGGAAACGACAAGGGAGGGGGATAGCTGTCACGCACCCTTTCTCCAAAGCATACCACAGAGGCTCAATAATATTGAGATATGGTGACTGTGGTGGCCAGGCGATACGTCAGAAGCTGTGCCACCCATTAGCACTCACATTCTGGACCATAAACATTATGTACGACTGGATCAGTAGAAGCAGTGGGACAAAGTCGGTTCTGGCGCAGTTCTGATATCAAATTAATTATTTGTTGTTATTGTCGTTGTGGTCTTCAGTCCTGAGACTGGTTCGATGCAGCTCTCCATGCTACTCTATCCTGTGCAAGCTTCTTCATCTCCCAGTACCTACTGCAACCTACATCCTTCTGAATCTGCTTAGTGTATTCATCTCTTGGTCTCCCTCTAGAGTTATTACCCTCCATGCTGCCGTCCAATGCTAAATTTGTGATCCCTTGATGCCTCAGAACATGTCCTACCAACCGGTCCCTTCTTCTTCTCAAGTTGTGCCACAAACTCCTCTTCTCCCCAATTCTATTCAATACCTCTTCATTAGTTATGTGATCTACCCGTCTAATCTTGAGCATTCTTCTGTAGCACAACATTTCGAAAGATTCTATTCTCTTCTTGACTAAACTATTTATCGTCCATGTTTCACTTCCATACATAGCTACACTCCATACAAATACTTTGAAAAACGACTTCCTGACACTTAAATCAATACTCGATGTTAACAAATTTCTCTTCTACACAAACGCTTTCCTTGCCATTGCCAGTCTACATTTTATATCCTCTTTACTTCGACTGTCATCAGTTATTTTGCTCCCCAAATAGCAAAACTCCTTTACTACTTTCAGTGTCTCATTTCCTAATCTATTACCCTCAGCATCACCTGACCTAATTCGACTACATTACATTATCCTCATTTCGCTTTTGTTGATGTTCATCTTAATATCGTCCTTTCAAGAAACTGTCCATTCCGTTCAACTGCTCTTCCAAGTTCTTTGCTGTCTCTGACAAAATTACAATGTCATCGGCGAACCTCAAAGTCTTTATTTCTTCTACATGGATTTTAATACCTACTCCAAATTTTTCTTTTGTTTCCTTTACTGCTTGCTCAATATTCAGATTGAATTGCATCGGGGAGAGGCTACAACCCTGTCTCACTCCCTTCCCAACCACTGCTTCCCTTTCATGCCCCTCGACTCTTCTAACTGCCATCTGGTTTCTGTACAAATTGTAAATAGCCTTTCGCTCGCTGTATTTTACCCCTGCCACCTTTTGAATTTGAAATAGTGTATTCCAGTCAACATTGTCAAAAGCTTTATGTAAGTCTACAAATACTAGAAACGTAGGTTAGCCTTTCCTTAATCTTTCTTCTAAGATAAGTTGTAAGGTCAGTATTGCCTCACCTGTTCCAACATTTCTACAGAATCCAAACTGATCTTCCCTGAGGTCGTCTTCTACCAGTTTTTCAATTCGTCTGTAGAGAATTCGCTTTAGTATTTTGCAGCTGTGACTTATTAAACTGATAGTTCGGTAATTTTCACATCTGTCAACACCTGCTTTCTTTGGGATTGGAATTATTATATTCTTCTTGAAGTCTGAGGGAATTTCGCCTGTCTCATACATCTTGCTCACCAGATGGTAGAGTTTTGTCAAATTAATTATGCAAATTAATTAAATTGATCAATTAATTGCCCCTTAACCCCTGGTGACATGATGCATTTTCCCCGGCCAGCACGTGTCCATTTGCCCACCACTCCTCTGAGAAATCCCCCTCACTCCTGTGATGTCACTTACTCCTCACGCCCCTCCCCCCGTTCCCCCGCCCTTGGAAGTGGCAGGAATACTCGCTCAGCCTGTGTTGGGATATCGGACTGGGAAGAACATACAATGGTAGGCTAATATAGTGTGTATAAGGCATAATTTAAATAGTTTGTTTAAGAATATTGTTCATTTATTTCTGAAATCACAATACCCCTCGAAATTGATCCTGGCGTTTAAACAATTTAGATGATGTGTGGAATATTGTTTATATATGTCTAAAATCACAATATACCTCGAAATTAACACTAGTATAGGAATATTGTTATTGTTCAGTTATAATGCGGAATACTGTTTGAACAATTTGGGCAATGTAAAACAATTGCAGTACCGTGTTTTATTCTAATAGAGAAAGGAATCACATAATTACACTGTCACAGATCTTGCTAAGCATATCTGAAAAACTTTCTCATCCACACTCCATCCACCAGAGTCGTAGTCGCTGGAAGGAGCCCAGCACTGGGCTAGGGGCAGTGGCCAGTGTCCAAGATGCGGCAAGCACAGGGCTATGCTAGGAACTTTCTGTTGTCCAGGAAATACTACAGCCTTCCTCCTCCCTGTGGTACTTTCTTTCTTTGTGACACACCGACCATGCCACGTGAAGCTGGCAGTAGACCAGAAACCATGCTGCCTTCCTTTCTGGGACACTTTGCTTGCTTTTCTGGGAAATACCCCACCCTCTCTTTGTGGCACACTTCGTGTGCTTTTTGCAAGAAAACACTGCTGCCTTCCCCCTTGGCACACTTTCTTTGTGGTTCATCGTGGGAAATACCCCAGCCTTCCCCTAAGGGATACCGCCACATGCAATAACTCCTTCCAGGGGAAATGCCTGACTGGGAATCGACCAGAAATCTTGCTAAGGTCAATAAATTGATTGGCTAATTAACTTACAGTCACGCGATCGTGATGTAAGGGATGTAAGATGGATGCGGTAGTTCACCAGTCCCAGTTGCAGTCAGTCTCTGGAAGAGGAAGGAGAAGCATGAAGCATCAACAGCTGCAGTCAAGATTCTCATCTGCCTCTCCATCACAGAAGAAATCTAAAAATAAGTACTCATTACATGTGGTTGCTACTATTACCTCATGCAGCAGTTCCTCCTCAGCCTCATCTCTGTCAAGTTTCCTTTCTTTATTCAACTCCATGTCATTGGCCTGGGAATGCTTATTGTTACTTTTTTTTCTCCTTCTTTGTTCAGTGGCCTCTCGTGTGTACAGACTGGCAGTGACATCCAGTGTATCTGGACCAGCATCGACTCGTCTTGACCTGCAGTGAACTCTGGTTTGTCAGGACCAGCAGTGGCAGCACCACCATGGGATCCTGTAGCACACCTGGCTATCTCGTTGGTTCAGGTCAACGAGCTGCCATTATATATCCCACTCATTGATCTGTGTAGATTAGATTAGATTAGTTTTTCGTTCGTGTAATGCAGACACTCAGACAAGTCCCCAGTTCTCAGAAGAACTGTGCTGGGAGTCCTCCACTCCAAGGTGCAGGTCAGTATTGGTCTCTGACATACGCACCATCGCAGAACATTCTGGTGTTACTGCAGGGAAGAGTGTTGATGTGGTGTATGAGAACCTGCTGATTGCTCCCAGTGCTGTACTCTTTTTCACTTCAACTTATATTTAACAGCCAGTGGTTCAGTGCGCTTAAGTATTGGGTTAGAAGCATCAGTGGACAGTAACTGGCGTATGTAAGAGATTGAAAATGCACCGAGAAGTGTTAAAGTGCAGTTTACAGAATCGGAAATGGATGAACTGTGTTGTGCAGAACACTGTATCAACCAACAAATGATATCTGATTGTTCTCCATCTCCTGATATTTACTGTGCTGGTTTTACTCTAACATCATTGTACGATGACGTGACACTCATGGTGAGACTCGGAGATCGATCCATTTATCTGCAACACTCCACCATCACAGACTTTTTCGGCCTGTGGACAATGCTGTCTCTTGTGCTAGAAAGACTGAACTGTGGGCTGTTGTGTGTTCAAGCTGTGTGTAAAGACATCGTGAACTAGCTCTGTACGTATAGTGTGCATACATTTGGATCAGTGATGTGAAAAGAAGAAGCTAAAGGAACACCCATCAGTTTGAGAGAAATACGAGGGTTGGAACTTTAATAGTACCAAGTATTTATTTACAGCTCGTACAAAATAGATATGTGTTTCAAAGTTTTACTGACCTGTGAAGTAGTCACCAGCATTGTGTATAACCCGTTGCCAGCGATGTGGAAGTCGTAGGATACTCTTAGCAGTGCCAGTTGTGTTGACAGTTCGAGCGGCGCGGTCTATTGCCCGACGAATTCGTGGTAGTTCTGAAGCGAATGCCGTGAAGTGTTTCCTTCAGTTTACAAATCGTGTTGAACTCACGAGGGCTTATGTCAGGGGAGTGCAGTAGGTGGTAAAGCACTTAGCAGTCCCATCAGCCAAACAAATCAGTAACAGCTTGCACTGTACGTGCTTGAGTACTGTCCTGCAAAACGATGGTCAGGTCCTGCAGAAAGTGTCATCAATTCTGTCTCTAAGCTGGTCGTAGGTTGTGTTCCAAAAATGAACAGCATAGAGAAAGAAGTGATGACACTTTTTGCAGGACATGATCATCATTTTGCAAGACAGTGCTCAAGCACGTACAGTGCAAACTGTTACTGATTTGTTAAGGTCTTATGGGACCAAACTCCTGAGGTCATCGGTCCCTAAGTCTACGCACTACTTAATCCAGCTTAAACTAACTTACGCTAAGGACAACACACACACCCATGCCCGAGGGAGGACTCGAACCTGTGACGGGGGGAGCCGCGCAGACTGTGACAAGGCGCCTACCCCGCCCGGCTCACCTGAAATGGAGTAGACTACTGCCGGCCGCTGTGGCCGAGTGGTTCTAGGCGCTTCAGTCTGGAACCGCGCGACCGCTACGGTCGCAGGTTCGAATCCTGCCTCGGCCATTGATGTGTGTGATGTCCTTAGGTTAGTTAGGTTTAAGTAGTTCTAAGTTCTAGGGGACTGATGACCTCAGATGTTAAGTCCCATAGTGCTCAGAGCCATTTGAACCATTTGATCTCCTTTCAAATTGTATCGAGCAGATGGAAGTTACGGGTTTGAAGACAACCTCATGAATCCATAGACCCTGCATATCAGCTGGGGACTGTTCAAGCCGGTGGAGGCTCTGTAATGATGTGGGGCGTGTGGAGTTAGAGTAATACGTGACTCCTGATACGTCTAGATACGACCCTTGACAGGTGGCACCGATGTAAGCATCCTGTCCGATCACTTGCATCCATTCATGTCCATTGCGCATTGCGTCGGATTTGGGCAATTCCAGCAGTACAATTCGACGTCCAGAAACACTCTTATGAGTTTAAACACTTCCGCTGTCCACCCAACGCCCCAGACATGAACATTATTGAGCATATCTGGGATGCCTTGCAACCTGTTGCTCGGAAGAATGCTCCACCCCCTCGTACTCTTACGGATTTAGGGACAGCCCTGCAGGATTCACGGTGTCAGTTCCCTCCAGCACTACTTCAGAAATTATTCAAGTTCATGCCACGCCGTACTGCGGCACCCCTGCGTGCTCGCGGGGGCCTTACACGATATTAGGCAGGTGAAACTGTTGTGGACTGACAAGACAGCCAGTCCACAGCGACGGGTAACCGAAAGGCACGCGCTTAAGCTCACGCAGGCTGGCGTGAGGTCTGGAACAGGATACGTAATGAATGCTATAAAGAAAAGTACGTAGCTGCTGCAATACTTAACTTTAATCCACAACTGGTGAACATTGGTCTTGTTACTGTACATGCTTCATTAGATACATAGCAAAGGATAAATGGCGCCTTTTTAGGTCGTAGCAATTGACTTAGCTGAAGGCTATGCTAACTATCGTCTCGGCAAATGAGAGCGTAACTCTCAGTGAACCTTTCCTAGCAACGTCAGCTGTACAACTGGGGCGAGTGCTAGTAAGTCTCTCTAGACCTGCCGTGTGGCGGCGCTCGGTCTGCAATCACTGATAGTGGCGACACGCGGGTCCGACGTATACTAATGGACCGCGACCGATTTAAAAGGCTACCACCTAGCAAGTGTGGTGTCTGGCTGTGACACCACAGAAACAGTTTGAAACTTCCTGGCAGATTAAAACTGTGTGCCGGACCGAGACTCGAACTTGGGACCTTTGCCTTTTGCGGCCCAGGACGGGGCGTGAGTCATGCTTGCGTAGCTCAGATGGTAGAGCACTTGCCCGCGAAAGGCAAAGGTCCCGAGTTCGAGTCTCGGTCCGGCACACAGTTTTAATCTGCCCGGAAGTTTCATATCAGCGCACACCTCGCTACAGAGTGAAAACCTCATTCTGTGAACCAGTTTCTTTGGCTCTTTAGTGCAATAAACACAACAGATACACGTAACAGAGACTTTAATCATCAATATTATTTCTCCTTCACTATTGACAACAGTCTGCCAATGGTGCAGTAACTTTTCGGCTCAATGACTGTACAAATCACGAATGTTTGAGGCGACGAACTCGTCGTCCCATGTTCGGAGCGCTTTTTCATCCGGATGGAAAGTCCCTTGAATATTGTTCGATAAAGAGCGGAACAAAGGAATATCTGGGGGTGCAAGATTAGGGGAATAAGGGAGTTTTGTTTACTTGTTTGTTTGTAACAAGTTTCATTACAACTTTTTGTATTGCTACATGTGCGTGTGTGTAGTGTAATATGCGTGCTCTATGATGCTGAACACGATGGTGATGATGATGATCATGGTGATAATCACGATGACGACGAGGAAAGGGAGACGGTGAAATCTGGTTCCGGCACGTAGCCCACTCTCGTGAGTAGTAGGACGGGTCCACCAAGCTTAAGGTCCGCAACCCACGGACGGATCACTGTCGACAGTGCCACGTGCTCTCACTTCACGTGACGCTGCGGAGAGGTTTGGTATTTCAACCAGGACAATGGAGCAAAATTTGGTGATCAGGAACTCTACGCCACCCACTCTGCTGCCCTTGCCGGCGAAATACTGGCAGTGAAAATTTTCCACCACCCGGGTTCGAACCGACTTATCTCCGGGTCGAGCGCCATCGCGTCAACGACCTCGGACACGAAGGCGGGCAATAAGGTGGATGTGGAATGACTTCCCAACCCAACTCCTGTATAGTGTTTTTTGTCAGCCCAGCAGAACACTGGCGGCCGTTATCGTGGAGAAGCGTCACTTCGTGTAGTCTTTCTGGTCGTTGTTCTTGGATTACGTCTGCCAGGCGTCTGAATTGTTGACAATAAATGTCACCAGTGATGGTTACAACTCGGGGAAGCAATTCGTAGCACATCACACCGTCGCTGTTCCACCACATACGTAACATTATCTTTCGTGGACCACACAGGCTTTTCTGTGGTGAGTCGCTGCTTTGTTTGGAATAACAGTTTCTTTCTTCTCGTTATGTTAGCACAAAGACACCACTCCTCGTCAGCAATAACGATGCAGGACAGTAATGGCCGGTGCTGTCCACGAGCCAATTGATGACGAGCAAGCAGAAGGGCACATTTGGCCACCCATTGATTTTTGTGATTTGGATTTAGAGCATGCAGTCATGCGGTACCCATTGAAACCTTCCCGTCTCCTCTATATCTCTTTTGTTACGAAACCTTCCCTCCTACAATAACCTATGAAACCTTCCCTTAAGATTTTTGTCTCTTGCTTAATAATAACAAATGAAATCTTCCCTTTGAAATTAATTAAAAAAAATGGCTCTGAGCACTATGGGACTCAACTTCTGAGGTCATTAGTCCCCTAGAACTTAGAACTAGTTAAACCTAACTAACCTAAGGACATCACACACATCCATGCCCGAGGCAGGATTTGAACCTGCGACCGTAGCGGTCTCGCGGTTCCAGACTGCAGCGCCTAGAACCGGCCACTTCGGCCGGCTGAAATTAATTCTCTTTCTCAATCTTCGCATACAAATTTAAATGCTGCTTATCAACAGTGATTTTCTGATTATTTCGACGAAACATAGAATGTGTCGTCGTCGTGGCCCTCAGTCGTTACCTCCAATAACCCAAAACAGTTCCTTACCTTTTTTACTGTTACTGGATCGCCATCTGACTGTTACATCGAACTGCGACATGAATATACTTACTCTGTTTTACTGTACTTTACTAGCTGCTGGTGGGCTGTCATAATAAGTGGCTGTATTTATTACCAAAAGCTGACGTTATTCTTTAATAGCAAAGCTGACGTTTCTCTTTAATTAATTTGACTGAAGTTACGTAATTTATAGTTAAACTTTTTCTTGACAACAATAAAATTTTGCAAAGCTTTAGGTTGATGGTTTTTGGGATGGATTATAATCAGTATTGCAATATTGCTGGTAAAAATTAATTATATTCTGAATGAAATAATTTTACAAACGTTCGAATGGGACTTACTTTCTACAATAATGTTACAACTAGCATTGCGGAAACGTACCTTCAGTAGTCTTGAGTTTCTCAAAAAAATAATTCAATAATATTAGTTCCTCTTATGATAATAATTAGCTGATGTCTCTGTACATCCGTTTATAATCTCTTGTAAATCATAGCTGGTGGCTGGCAGGCACACCGCTCCTCTCAACCTCTCGCTTCAGACCTGCTACCGACTCGCTTCACTTCTCACTTACTACTGACTTCCTACGAACGCTAAAGTGCGGTCTCTCCCGCCAATAATGGTTTCTGGTGCAGACAGTCCCTGCTACCATTACAAAATGTATCAATGCGCGGTCTTTCCCGCTCTTTTCTTAAAATGTATCCATACGCGGTCTCTCCCGCTCTTTTTAAAATTTAATTCTTTTGTGCAGACATTCCCTGCTATCACAATTATTTCCAACATGACAAATATTAATTATTCCTTCGTAATGCTATTAATAAAATATGAACATCTTTCATAAATTGTGGTTTGACAATAGACAATAGAAATATACACGTCTTACACCATACACCCGATTTTTGAACCTTCCCCATTGCATCCAAATGTCACGTGATTGGGGAATGATCACATTTCATCCTATTTGCCAGTTCAAGAGTGCACTGACACGGATCATTGTGGATTAATGTATTTAAACGATCTTCATCAAACCCCGAATTTCTTCCTGAAAGTGGAGAGTCTTTAATATACAAAAGATCCTGCTTGAAACGAGAACACCATTTTCCTGCCGTGCGCTGTCCAACGGCATTATCCCCATACAAGGCGCAAATGTTTCTGGTTGCCTCAGCTGCCGTCACCCCTCTACTAAGCAGAAGAATACGTCGGAAATGTTGCGATTTGTCCGCTTGACACTCCAGCTTCTAGCTTCCACAGCTCCACTAAGTATGTCCAGATAACAAAATGACAATATGAAAATATATATAATAATTAATAATATAATATAATAGTATAATAATAATTTAATATATAATAAAGTAATTAATAATAATTAATATAATAATAATAAAGAATAATATAATAATTAATAATTAATCATTCCAATCCCAAAGAAAGCAGGGGTTGACAGATGTGAAAATTACCGTACTATCAGTTTAACAAGCCACGGGTGCAAAATACTAACACGAATTCCAAACAGACGAATGGAAAAACTGGTAGAAGCCGACCTCGGGGAAGATCAGTTTTGATTCCGTAGAAATGCTGGAACACTTGAAGCGATACTGATCCTACGAGTTATCTTAGAAAATAGATTAACGAAAGGCAAACCTATGTTTCTAGCATTCTTAAACTTAGAGAAAGCTTTTGACAATGTTGACTGGGATACTCTCTTTCAAATTCTGAACGTGGCAGGGGTAAAATACAGGGAGTGAAACGCTATTTACAATTTGTACAGAAACCAGATGGCAGTTAGAAGAGTCGAGGGGCATGAAACGGAAGCAGTGGTTGGGAAGGGAGTGAGACAGGGTTGTAGCCTACCCCCGATGTTATTCCATCTGTATATTGAACAAGCAGTAAAGAGAACCAAAGAAAATTTTGGAGTAGGAATTAAAATCCACGGAGAAGAAATTAAAACTTTGAGGTTTGTCGATGAGACTGTAATTCTGTCAGAGACAGCAATGGACCTGGAAGAGCAGCTGAACGGAATGGACAGTGTCTTGAAATGAGGATTTAAGATGAACATCAACAAAAGCAAAACGAATGTAGTCGAATTAAGTCAGGTGATGCTGAGGGAATTAGATTAGGAAATGAGACACTTAAAGTAGTAAAGAAGTTTTGCTATTTGGGGAGCAAAATAACTGATAATGGCCGAAGTAGAGAGGATATAAAATGTAGACTGGCAATGGCAAGGAAGGCGTTTCTGAAGAAGAGAAATTTGTTAACATCGAGTATAGATTTAAGTGACAGGAAGTCGTTTCTGAAAGTATTTGTATGGAGTGTAGCCATGTATGGAAGTGAAATATGTACGGTATGTAGTTTGGACAAGAAGAGAATAGAAGCTTTCGAAATGTGGTGCTACATAAGAATGCTGAAGATTAGATGGGTAGATCACATAACTAATGAGGAGATATTGAATAGAATTGGGGAGAAGAGCAGTTTGTGGCACAACTTGACTAGAAGAAGGGATCGGTTGGTAGGACATGTTCTCAGGCATCAAGCGATCACCAATTTAGTATTGGAGGGCAGCGTGGAGGATAAAAACCGTAGAGGGAGACCAAGAGATGAATTCACTAAACAGATTCAGAAGGATGTAGGTTGCAGTTGGTACTGGTAGATGTAGAAGCTTGCACAGGATAGAGTAGCATGGAGAGCTGCATCAAACCAGTCTCTGGACTGAAGACCACAACAACAACAACAACAATATGAAAATTCAATTCAAATAGCAACAGTGAACTGCAAATAAAAAATGACAATCGATAGATAAACTGAAATACCAACATGCAAAACAAAAACACTATGAACATATCCACCAACCTAATACATTTACTCGTTCTACATCTTTAAAAACTCGATTCGTGCCATATCACCTTCTCGCTTTATAGGGTGCACGCAGCACTCTGAATGAATGATCGAATGATTGCGCAGGTACACCTGGAGTTGCTGGTGTCGGACATGTCCCCAGAGGACGCGCTATTGCCGGCGCACTCCTTCTGTGTGGACGGCGTGCGCGTGGGCAGCGAGCTGCTGCTCGTCGCCTTCGCCTGCGCCTGCACAGGGCCGGCGCCATGTGTGCGCAAGTGTTGCAGGGACCACCAGGCCTACGACCTCACCGGCGGCGGCGGCTGCGTCTTCGTCACGGAAGAGGAAGAGTACCGCGACCCCAGTACCGGTCACTGGCGGCCAGCGCCAATGGTCAGTCTCTCTGGTAGTCCTTTTGTGACGCCACACCCTCGAGGGATGGCGATGGAGTCGTAAAACAACCGTTGACTACCGTAGACTATCACAAGTAAGCGTAGACTACCGTAGCTTTCCTTGTAGCTTTGGTCTGTTAAGATTTAACCGCATTGCCTGTGCGTTAGGTGTGTTGCATACCTATCGGGCGTTACCTAATTTCGATCGCTTTATTTGCTAGGCGATCAGTTTCTTGTCAGATTCCCCTAGCAGCTGGAAGTGGTGAACTGTCTAGAAACTGAGTGAGGATATATAAGAGGGTGCATAACATACAGAACATTTTTGTTCTACATAGTTAGCCTCCCATCTGTTACTTAAAAAACAAAATTGCAACTGTAAATATTTAATTCGAGTCTTATTCAAAAATTGTTAATTGGTACCATGGAACATAAGGACGATTTAGTAAAAAAATGTAAAAAAAAAAAAACGATACGGGTTTATCATGTAAATCTAGAAAATGCAATTTCTTCAAAACAAAGCAAAATTAAAAACTCAAAACAAAAAATGTAGAACATTGCTTCAGTAGTTCATCGAGCTTATACACTACTGGCCATTAAAATTGCTACACCACGAAGATGACGTGCTACAGACGCGAAATTTAACCGACAGGAAGAAGATTCTGTGATATGCAAATGATAAGTTTTTCAGAGGTCGGATTGTAGCCTATCGCGAATGCGGTTTACCGTATCGCGACATTGCTGCTCGACTTGGTCGAGATCCAATGACTGTTAGCAGAGTATGGAATCGGTGGGTTCAGGAGGGTAATACGGAACGCCGTGCTGGATCCCAACGGCCTCGTATCACTAGCAGTCCAGATGACAGTCATCTTATCCGCATGGCTGTAACGGATCGTGCAGCCCCGTCTCGATCCCTGAGTCAACACATGGGAACGTTTGGAAGACAACAACCATCTGCACGAACAGTTCGACGACGTTTGCAGCAGCATGGACTATCAGCTCAGAGACCATGGCTGCAGTTACCCTTGACGCTGCATCACTGACAGGAGCGCCTGCGATGGTGTACTCACCGACGAATCTGGGTGCACGAATGGCAAAACGTCACTTTTTCGGATGTGTCCAGGTTCTGTTTACAGAATCATGATGGTAGTATCCGTGTTTGGCGACATCGTGGTGAACGCACATTGGAAGCGTGTAGTCGTTATCGCCGTACTGGCGTATTACCCGGCGTGATGGGATGGGGCGCCTCTTGTTCGCACTCATGGCACTTTGAATAGTGGACGTTACATTTCGGATGTGTTACGACCTGTGGCTCTACCCTTCATTTGATCCCTGCGAAACCCTACATTTCAGCAGGATAATGCACGACCGCATCTTGCAGGTTCTGTACAGGCCTTTCTGGATGCAGAAAATGTTGGACTGCTGCCCTGGCCAGCACATTCTCCAGATCTCTCACCAATTGAAAACGTCTGGTCAGTGGTGGCCGAGCAACTGGTTTGTCACAATACGCCAGTCACCACTCTTGATGAACTGTGGTATCGTGTTGAAGCTGCATGGGCAGCTGTACCTGTACACGCCGTCCAAGCTCTGTTTGACGCAATGCCCAGGCGTATCGAGGCCGTTATTACGGCCAGAGGTGGTTGTTCTGGGTACTGATTTCTCAGGATCTATGCACCCAAACTGCGTGAAAATGTGATCACATGTCAGTTCTAGTATAATATATTTGTCCAATGGTTCAAATGGTTCAAATGACTCTGAGCACTATGGGACTTAACAGCTATGGTCATCAGTCCCCTAGAACTTAAAACTACTTAAACCTAACTAACCTAAGGACATCACACAACACCCAGTCATCACAAGGCAGAGAAAATCCCTGACCCCGCAGGGAATCGAACCCGGGAACCCGGGCATTTGTCCAATGAATACCCGTTTATCATCTGCATTTTTTATTCGTGTAGGAATTTTAATGGCCAGTAGTGAAATCGTTCGAATGGTTCAGCATGTTCTTCAAGCCAATCGCGAACAATTGTGGCCTGGTGATATGCCCCAGTGTCATCCATACGTGAATGGCTGCAAATGGCCTCCAAGCAGCCGAACAAAACTATTTCCACTCAATTATCGATTCATCTGGACCAGAGGACCTACAATCAGCTCTTACCAACTGAAATCGGGACATCTCATAAGGCCACGAGCTGTTAGCAAAGGCATCCGCGTGGGTCGTCTGCTGCCGTAGCCCTTTAACGCCAGATTTCGCTGCACTGCCCTAACGGACACGGTCGTGATACGTCCCACAAATCTTCCTGCGGGCTATTTCACGCAGTATTGCTTGTCTGTTAGCGCTGACAAGGGGACACGAACGCCGCGATTCTAGGTCGTTAAGCGACGGTTCAAATGGTTCATACGGCTCTGAGTACTATGGGACTCAACATCTGGGGTCATCAGTCCCCTAGAGGGTTGGGGTTGTTGGGGGAAGAGACCAAACTGCGAGGTCATCGGTCTCATCGGATTGGTGAAGGACGGGGTAGGAAGTCGGCCGTGCCCTTTCAAAGGAACGATCCTGGCATTTGCGTGGAGCGATTTAGGGAAATCACGGAAAACAGGAATGAGAATGGCCGGACGCGGGATTGAACCGTCGTCCTCCCGAATGCGAGTCCAGTGTGCTAACCACTGTCAGTCCCCTAGAACTTAGAACTACTTAAACCTAACTAATCTAAGGACATTACACACATACATGCCCGAGGCAGGATTCGAACCTGCGACCGTAGCGGTCGCGCGGTGCCAGACTTTAGCGCCTAGCACCGCTCGGCCACGCTGGCCGGCCTATATCCTATTCATAGTGCGTAATGAATATAGGTACGAACCTCAATTACAGCTTCATGTTCTCTTTTTAATACATTGTCGGACAAAAATAGATTACCCTCAAGGACAACGTCATTTTATTGACGAGTGAGGTGACAAGTAGTTCATCATTGTAGGAGTACATGATAACAAATTCAGACCAAATAAAACACACATGCCACAGTAAATGATGCTCAAATGGTCGCATCAACACAGTGTACCCCCGTATGACGGCAACGCGGGCATCTGTTCTCGTGTGCAAACGATCACAAAACTTGCAGAATGGTATCCTGCGATGAGTTATCTCAATAATGATATTTCCACTCTGCAGCGGAATGTGCACTGATATGAAACTTCCTGGCAAATTAAAATTGTGTGCCGGACGGAGACTCCTACTCGGGACCTTTGCCTTTCGAGGGCAAGTGCTCTACCATCTGAGCTACCCAAACACCCGTCCTCACAGCCTTACTTCTGCCAGTACCTCGTCTCCTACCTTCCAGACTTTACAGAAGCTGTCCTGCGAACCTTGCAGAACTAGCACTCCTGAAAGAAAGGATATTGCGGAGACATGGGTTAGCCACAGTTTTAATCTGCCAGGAAGTTTCATATCAGCGCACACCCCGCTGCAGAGTGAAAATCTCATTCTGGAAACATCACCTAGGCTGTGGCTAAGCAATGTCTCCGCAATATCCTTTCTAAAAATGTTCAAATGTGTGTGAAATCTTACGGGACTTAACTGCTAAGGTCATCAGTCCCTAAGCTTACACACTACTTAAGCTAAATTATCCTAAGGACAAACACACACACCCATGCCCGATGGAGGACTCGAACCTCCGCCGGGACCAAATATCCTTTATTTCAGGACTGCTAGTTCTGCAAGGTTCGCAGGAGAGCTTCTGTAAAGTTTGGAATGTAGGAGACGAGGTACTGGCAGAAGTAAAGCTGTGAGGACAGGCGTGAGTCGTGTTTGGGTAGACAGATGGTAAAGCACTTGTCCACGAAAGACAACGGTCCCGAGTTCGAGTCTCGGTCCGGCACATAGTTTTAATCTGCGAGGAAGTTTCAATTATCTCAATCATCTTGCTCCTTTTGCTGCATTCGGGAGTAGTGCTCGAAAACCTCGGAGAAAGAGTACGTTCCTGTCCTAATTTCCCATACGGGTTTAATTGGCGAGACATCTAGAGTTGCTGGCCAGTTTAGTTGTTGAACACTGCTAAGGGCAGGCTGTGTCGAGGGATCCGTATTTGCACGTGCATTGTCCTGCTGAAAAAGCACATCACCTTCCTGTCGAAGCAATGGTAGTTGCACAGGGATAATAGCGTGTGGAATGTAGTGGCCTCCAGCTGTATGAAGCATAGAATGGGAGCTGTGTGTCGTGGGCGAATACACTGCGCAATAGGTAGGTCACCAGGTCTACGCTATGCACATGTACGTTCATCACTCGCATACAGAAAAAATCTTACCTCATCACTGAAGGCAATCGAGCGCCATTCCGCTCTCCAGTGAATCCTTTCACGACAACACAGTAGCCATTCCTGGCAGTAAATGGAAATGAGTGTTTGGCGCCATTGGCCGTTACGTCCCTTACGGGGCAGGTCCTGCCGCCTTCGTGCAGGTCTTATTAAATTCGACGCCACATTGGGCGACCTGCGCGCCGGGTGGGGCTGAAATAATGATGAAGACAACAAAACACACAGTCCCTGAGAGGAGAAAATCCCCAACACAGCCGGGAATTGAACCCGGGCCCGTAGGACGGCAATCCGTCACGCTGACCACTCAGCTACCGTTTTCTTCTTTTTTTGAACCTCATTTTGTTCGTTTTTTTCGTTCGTTGCATTTGCTTGGGGTGGACGTCGCGAGACACCCGTTTAAGTTCGTCCTTGATTAATTAACTCAGTTTTTTTATTTATTTATTTTATTACAGAGAGCAGCTAGCCCTCTGACCCAACACGCTGAGCTACCGTGCCGGCATTCTCATTTTGTTCGTTTTCGTTCGTTGTATCTGCTCTGGGCGGACGTCGAAAGACACCCGTTTCAGTTCGTTGTTGATCCATTAACTCAGTTTTTTTTTATTGCAGAGGGCAGCTAGCCCTCTGACCGAACACGCTGAGCTACCGTGCCAAAAGAGAATTTTTGGCACTGTAGGATCTTTAAATATATATTACGTTCCCAGAATCAGATTTTCACTCTGCAGCGGATCCTGGCAGATTAAAAGTATGTGCCGGACCGAGACTCGGAAACTTTGCCTTTCGCGGGCAAGTATTCTACCAACTGAGCTACCCAAGCACTCGTTTTGTTCGCTTTTGTTCGTTGCATTTGCTCGGGGCGGACGTCGTAAGACATCCGTTTAAGTTCGTTGTTGATCGGTTAACTCTGTTTTTTTTTTTTTATTATTACAGAGGGCAGCTAACCCTCTGACCAAACACGCTAAGCTACCGTGCCGGCAATCGAGGCGGACGTGGTTATAGTGTCAGTGGTAGCCTGACCAGAGGCACAGCCTACTGCAATAAGACGTTTACCAATGGTCCACGATGACACAGCGGGCGCAACATGTGTCCGGATTTCGTCCCTGGACGACATTCGAACGGCTACCGCTGCTCATTGCGTGAATCTTAACGTACACTAATGTGACCAAAAGTATCTGGACACCCCCAAAAACATACGTTTTTCATATTAGGTGCATTGTGATGTGCCACGTACTGCCAGGTACTCCATATCAGCGACCTCAGTAGTCATTAGACATCGTGAGAGAGGAGAATGGGGAGCTCCGCGGAACTCACGGCCTTCGAACGTGGTCAGGTGATTGGGTGTTACTTGTGTCATACGTCTGTACGCGAGATTTCCGCACTCCTAAAGGCATCTATGTCCACTATTTCCGATGTGATAGTGAAGTGGAAACGTAAAGGGACACGTACGGCACACAAGCGTATAGGCCGACCTCGTCTCTTGACTGACAGTTGAAGACGGTCGTAATGTGTAACAAGCAGACATCTATCCAGACCATCACACAGGAACTCAAGACTGCATCAGGATCGACTGCAGATACTATGACAGTTAGGTGGGAGGTGAGAAAACTTGGATTTCATGGTCGAGCGGCTGCTCATAAGCCACACATCACGCCAGTAAATGCCAAACGACGCCTCTCATGGTCTAAGGAGCGTAAACAGTGGACGATTGAACAGTGGAGAAACATTGTGTGGAGTGACGAATCACGGTACACATTGTGGGGATCCGATGGCAGGGTGAACGTCATCTGCAAGTGCGTGTATTTCAACTGTTCAACTGTTTATGAAATCTTATGGGACTTAACTGCTAAGCTTACACACTACTAAATTATCCTAAGGACAAACACACACACCCATGCCCGAGGGAGGACTCGAACCTCCGCCGGGATTAGCCGCACAGTGTATGACTGTAGCGCCTAAGACCGCTCGGCTAATCCCGCGCGGCAGTGCGTGTAGTGCCAACAGTAAAATTCGGAGGCGGTGGTGTTACGGTGTGGTCGTATTTTTCATGGAGGGGGTTTGCGCCCCTTGTTGTTTTGCATGGCACTATCACAGCACAGGCCTACGTTGATGTTTTAAGCACTTCTTGGTTCCCACTGTTGAAGAGTAGTTCGGGGATGACGATTGCATCTTTCAACACTATCGAGCACCTGTGTATAATGCACGGCCTGTGGCGGAGAGGTTGCACGACAATAACATCCCTGTGATGGACTGGCCTGCACAGAATCCCGACCTGAATTCTATAGAACACCTTTGGAATGTTTTGAAACGCCGCTTTCGTGCCAGGCCTCGCCGACTGACATCGATACCTCTCCTCAGTGCAACACCCCGTGAAGAATGGGCTGCCATTCCCCAAGAAACCTTCCTGCACCTGATTGAACGTATGCCTGCGAGAGTGGAAGGTGTCATCAAGGCTAAGGGTATGCCAAAACCATACTGAATTCCAGCATTAGTGATGGAGGGCGCTACGAACTTGTAAGTCATTGTCAGCCATGTGTCCAGATACTTTTGATCACATGGTGTACGTCGGCACTAAGCGGAAATCTGGAATCTGGTCTACAAGTGTTCCAAAGGCCACTGTTAAAAGCAACGACGTACCACCGATGCATTGTGGCCAACATGTGGAACAATTCGTCGGTATGTCAGTCCAGCTTCTCGCAGGTCCACACTATTTGACCCCATTCAGAAAGCTGAAGCTGTTCAAGAGGAGTACATACTCATTGGTGTGGCATGGTTGTCCGTAGAATGATTGTTGCAAACACTGCTCACATCTAAACTCAGCACAGGAACTGCCTGCAGAGTCAAAACAGATGGTGCATAGGCAGGCCTCCTGAGCTCCATCTGACCGTCGCCTGCTGTGACAAAAAAGTTCAAATGGCTCTGAGCACTATGGGACTTAACTTCTGAGGTCATCAGTCGCCTAGAACTTAGAACTACTTAAACCTAACTAACCTAAGGACATCACACACATCCATGCCCGAAGCAGGATTCGAACCTGCGACCGTAGCGGTCGCACGGTTCCGGACTGAAGCGCCTAGAACCGCTCGGCCACTCCGGCCGGCAATTGCTGTTACAAATGAATCACTAACACTATAGTCCCTCAGCATACACAGAGAAGTGCGCCTATAAAATAACGGGACTGTTGCTGTCACAAAGTACACTACCAATAGCTGTGAAGATTGAAGCCTCCTCAGCACGATGCGGCTCTTCTGGTGTCCGTAGACAAATCAGTTTGGCCGGGATCTTCGTTTGTGTGAGAGCTGTCTTCTTGTTTGCCGGTTGAATGAGAAGTGTAATAACAGAGCAACGAATTATCTTGAAGTTTCACATGACATCTCTAAAAAGTGCTTCTGAAACTTATCCTTTACTAAAAGAAGTGTATGGGGAGGATTATTTATCACGTACGCGAGTTTGTGAGTGATTCAAGCGTTTCCATTACGACCGAAAAGATGTTGAAAATGACTCACGCCTGCGACGCCCTTCAACATCAAAAACGGACGAAAAGATCGTAAAAATAGGTAATCTGATTCGATCTGGCCGTCGTTTGTTACTCGATTGAATGCTGAAACTGTAGGAATTGACAAATAATGCGTAATGCAGATTTTACATAACCCATTTAACATGGGAAAAGAGTGCGAAATTGATGCCCAAAATTTTCACTATTGAACAAAAAGAATCTCGTGAAAACGTTTCTACTGATACTTTGTACACCACTGAAAACGATACTAACTTTTTGGAAAGAGTGATAACATATGACGAATCTTGGCTTTTTTCACTTATAATCCACAAAACTAAGCGCCATTCCATGCGCTGGAAGAGCCAAACTTCACGGAGAGTGAAAAAAAGCTCGAATGAGAAAATCGAGACTAAAGCGACGACCATTGTTTTTGCAATATTCGTGGAACTGTGCATGTTCACTTGCTTCCGGAACGTAAGACCGTTAATCAAAATTACTAGCCTGAGGTTCTTGCTCAACTCTGTGAGAATAAAAGAAAAAAAAACGCGAATTGTAGAAGAACAAGTCAGAGGTTCAGCAAGAAGGCAATGCACCAGATCAGACAGCAATGTCTGTTGAGAGGTTTCTGGCGTAGTACAACATCCCATTGTTAGACTACCCATCTTAGCACCATGTGTCTTTTATCTGTCCACCAAGGTCAAATCTTCATTAAAAATAACAAGACTGCAGTCCCTTGACTCACAGAGGAAAACTTCCAGCACTTTTTCTATCAATGGAAAATTCACATGGAGCGTTGTAATGATAGACGAGTGGAATATATTGAGGGTGGCATTAACTAAATATGTATGTTTTCGAAACGAAGTGTTTAGTTCTGTTGCGTCATAGCCACACCTCGTGTTGTTCCCTGGTGCCACTTAATATAGTCCTCGAGGACACTGCGTTTTTTTTCGGGCAGTGTACAGTTTTACTGTCCGACTGCTTTAATTGTTTAGACACACGCTCACGTTGACTTTATCCTCGAAAAGCGATAACGCTTAGCCACGTGGAGTGGCCGCGCGGTTAGAGGCGCCATGTCACTGACCGCGCTGCTTCTCCCGCCGGAGGTTCGAGTCCTCCCTCGGGCATGGGTGTGTGTGTTGTTCTTAGTATAAGTTAGTTTAAGTAGTGTGTAAGTCTAGGGACCGACGACCTCAGCAGTTTCGTCCCTTAGGAATTCACACACATCTGAACATTTTTGATAACGCTTATTAATTTGCATTTAGCGAAAGGAGTGTTATAAGCTTTGCGTCAAATGGTATTGTTGCCGAATGACTGACCTGCAGATGTCTTGTGTCTGTAGGATCCTTAGGCGAGTAGATCGTACTTCCTGCTACGCAACCGCAAGCCCAACTGCACCGTGCGGTCACACCGTCTGCAGAGCAACACGGACGACTTCCGTCTCCGGGAAGACGGACATCTCCTGGTGAGGAAACCAGTCTGCCGCGCACACGTTTTATCCTTTTATTTGGTCACAAAGTACAACGTAACTTTCTTCTTATTTATGGCCCCTTGCGCTGAAGGAGGAGGATGAGCTGTCTAAGACCATCTTGTTGCTCCTTTATGTCTATTTAATATTTTTATATTTTGTTAAAATTCATGTTCAGTGGATTTTTGCATAATATTACAGCCAAACAACGATTCAAAATTTTAGTTCTGTTGCAGTTACAATGATAGGTTGTACAGCTGCAGCTGATTCTTCCTATTGATATGTATATGTTTGTTCTTTCCTGTGCTTTCATGGCGACTGCATTTGTTATCAGTATCGGTGTATTCTACTTTATAGTGTTTTCTGTTGTGCAGCTCCACCGTGTGTTTGTTAAATCTAATATGTATATAAATGAATTTAATACTTCAAACTAAAATATCTGTGTACTTTGTTGCTCAATGATTATCTGTTGTTGTGGTCTTCAGTCCAGAGACTGGTTTGATGCAGCTCTCCATGCTACTCTATCCTGTGCAAGCTTCCTCATCTACCAGTACCTACTGCAACCTACATCCTTCTGAATCTGCTTAGTGTATTCATCTCTTGGTTTCCCTCTACGGTTTTTACCCTCCACGCTGCCCTCTAATGCTAAATTGGTGATCCCTTGATGCCTCAGAACATGTCCTACCAACCGAACCCTTCTTCTAGTCAGGTTATGCCACAAGCTCCTCTTCTCCCCAATTCTATTCAATACCTCCTCATTAGTTATGTGATCTACCCATCTAATCTTCAGCACTCTTCTATAGCACCACATTTCGAAAGCTTCTATTCTCTTCTTGTTCAAACTATTAATCGTCCACGTTTCACTTCCATACATGGCCACACTCCACACAAATACTTCCAGAAACGACTTCGTGACACTTAAATCTATACTCGATGTTAACAAATTTCTCTTCTTCAGAAACGCTTTCCTTGCCATTGCAGTCTACATTTTATATCCTCTCTACTTCGACCATCATCAGTTATTTTGCTCCCCAAAGAGCAAAACTCATTTACTACTTTAAGCGCCTCATTTCCTAATCTAATACCCTCAGCATCACCCGATTTAATTCGACTAGATTCTATTATCCTAGTTTTGCTTATCTTGATGTTCATCTTATATCCTCCTTTCGAGACACTGTCCATCCCGTTCAGCTGCCCTTCCAGGACCTTCGCTGTTTCTGACAGAATTACAATGTCATTCGCAAACCTCGATGATTTTATTTCTTCTCCATGGATTTTAATTCCTACTCCGAATTTTTCTTTTGTTTCCTTCACTGCTTGCTCAGTATACAGATTGAATAACATCGGGAAGAGGCTACAACCCTGTCCCACTCCCCAACCACTTCCCTTTCATGAACCTCGACTCTTATAACTGCCATCTGGTTTCTGTACAGATTGTAAATAGCCTTTCGCTCCCTGTATTTTACCCCTGCCACCTTCAAATTTTGAAAGAGAGTATTCCAGTCAACATTGTCAAAAGCTTTGTCTAAGTCTACAAATGCTAGAAACGTAGATATCCCTTTCTTTAATCCATTTTCCAAGATAAGTCGTAGGGTCAGTATTGCCTCACGAGTTCCAACATTTCTACAGAATCTAAAGGGATTGGAATTATTATATTCTTCTTGAAGTCTGAGGGTATTTCGCCTGTCTCATACATCTTGCTCACCAGATGGTAGAGTTTTGTCATGACTGGCTCTCCCAAGGCCGTCAGTAGTTCTAATGGAATGTTGTCTACTCCCGGGGCCTTGTTTCGACTCAGGTCTTTCAGTGCTCTGTCTAACTTTTCACGCAGTATCATATCTCCCATTTCATCTTCATCTACATCCTCTTCTATTTCCGCAATATTGTCCTCAAGTACATCACACTTGTATAGACAATCTATATACTCCTTCCACCTTTCCCTTCTTTGCTTAGAACTGGGTTTCCATCTGAGCTCTTGATATTCATACAAGTGGTTCTCTTTTCTCCAAAGGTCTCAGTATCTATCTTTTCTCCAAAGGTCTCAGTATCTATCTTACCCCTAGTGAGATATGCCTCTACATCCTTACATTTGTCCTCTAGCCATTCCTGCTTAGCCATTTTGCACTTCCTGTCGATCTCATTTTTGAGACGTTTGTATTCCTTTTTGCCTGCTTCATTTACTGCATTTTTATATTTTCTCCTTTCATCAATTAAATTCAATATTTTTCTATTACGCAAGGATTTCTACTAGCCTTTGTCTGTTAATTACTTGATCTTCTGCTGCCTTCGCTATGTCATCCCTCAAAGCTACCCATTCTTCTTCACTGTATTTATTTCCCCCATTCCTGTCAATCGTTCATTAATGTTCTCCCTGAAACTCTCTACAACCTCTGGTTCTGTCAGTTTATACAAATCCCATCTCCTGAATTCCCACCTTTTTGCAGTTTCTTCAGTTTTAAGTGATTAGTTTTAAATGACAATTAGATGAGTTTTAAATGACAGTTAGATAATAATGATTATCTAATTGTCATGAATCACGTATGTTTGAATTGTCTAAATATGAGTAATGCTGCTGTCGCCGTTTGACTGTTATTCAATTTCCTTCTGGTTACAGTATTTAATTTTCGACTTTGTGGCATTTTTCAGATGATTACTTAATGTTCTTTAGAAATAAATGAAAAGTGGCTGTGAGAGTAGGGTGCGTGCATAAAATATACTGTATAATGGAATATGATTAAAAATTACTGCTTAAATAATCAAGAAAGAAATTTTGAAAGAATAATTGAAAGAAATTGGAAAGTACTCATTATCTGAGTGAACTTTAACTGGCATTAATATCAGCAGACCTTCAATATTCAATACATATATTCAGCATTTAACTTTACGTACTTCTTTTTCTTGTTACTGCCATTGTGCATGGGGTTTGGTAGGAAAATACTGGTTCCTGATCGCCCCTCCTCTGCTCACGCAAATTCTTCTTGTTTGCTTTGATCCTCTTGATGCAGAATTCTCGGCGCGGGCGAAATGACGAACAGAATATGCACGTACGAATAAACTTTGCTTTCCTAATAACTTTCTATAACCCATCTTTAATGTACGGTTGGAACACACATTTTTTAACAGTATTAACTCGACGGAACTCGTAATACGTCCGCCCGCTATAACTTATGAAGACAAAAGTGAAGATTAATCAATTGAAGAGCGTATCTCTCCTTGTTTTGTTTTTATGTCTATATTATCTACTCGATTCTTTACATAAATAACATTGTTCGTCACACTATATGTAAAAAAACATCATATTCATTCTTTAACCACACATTTATGTGGTACTGGTACTTGATTGCACGAACTGGAGGTATTATGTAGATTGTCTGTAGGTGTTGTCAACATGCAGTGTAACTAATTTGATAAGGGAAGTAATTTGAAAAAGGCTACAAAGCTGAAACTGTTGTAGTGTATCCAGGAGGAAATAAAATAAGTCGAGTGGAGAAAATGTTGTCATTTAAGAAATTTGTTACAATAATTCATTTATTTTTTGTAGTATGTGTGAGATATTTGTGCTTTGGCATTGTTAGGGGTCATTGTGCGTCAAGTTTATGCATATATTCTACGGTGGATGAAGGGAGTTTATGGAGGGGGCAGGGGGAGAGGTGGTTTCTTATCTAAGTATATAGATATCATTTAGTGATCTCTTAGGGATCTAATTATAAATGACAGTTCAGGGAAACGTGTCGTTGTTCTTAATGCGATGGTTATAGTTAGATAATTGTATTTTTTTGGGTTTGCTGAGGGCTGGTTGACTTACGCTAAGTTTGGCTACCATATCCGATGTCAGCAAGCACGTCCAACACCTTGGTCATGGTTTTTCTAACTTCAGTTGTGGAATGTAGTCCGTGTTAGCCTGTGTGGCTTGTCACTGGGTGTTACAGAGACTAACGGACGACAAAAAGTCTTTGTAAAAGTGTGCGACCATGATGCATTTATACATAAGATTTTTGTGTCTTGATTTCTTCTAATTACGCATTTCGGTAGACTGCCATCATAAGATCAGTAACTTAACCTAGTAGTGTCATGTACTATGTGACGAAATACTTTGTACTGGCTGTCTCAGTTACTGATCTAATGACGGCAGTCTGCCGAAATAAACAAATGAAGTGTGATCTATATAGGAAAATATAAGATTACTTCAGAGATCTTGAAAGGCAGTCATCTTCATGCGGTATATAGGTATAGCATAAATATTCTGCTGCTGATCCAATACTGATTTTGTACAGAGTTGTAAAGGTCCTCTTAACGTATTTTGCGACTATTAGAGTCGAGTATGGGAACTTTACAGAGAAAATATGCTTACTAAACGGATCTGAGCAAGAGCCTAATACGAACACGTCTCTTATACTTACAAATATTTAAGTTCCTCAGTGACCGTCACGTTGAAATAACAACGTTATAAATCGATAATACTTCGTTTATTATCCTTTAAGCATGTAGTAGACTCTCTAACAATGCCTAGGTTCATCCACTGTTGTGTTAAAAGTTAAGCCCATCTCACTCTCATGCTGAAGTGACCATTGCTGCTAGCATTTCCACATTAATTTAACAGGTTATCAATTTTCCATATGCCGTTTCGTTTCTGTATCGATAGGTCCTGCCAACGGAAGTTACTAACAACTACGCTGTTGTTCCTTCCACAAATTTCGTAATTTCGTAATTTCCGCGCGTGGAATAAAATGTTTTCGGGTTTCCAACCGCGTCAAGTACATCGAACAAACAGTGCGCACTGTGGAACAACGCAGGAAAGAACATGATATGTATTATCGCCTACGCTATCCAGAAAAATCTGTGTTAGCTGAGCATGCGTTAGGAAACGGTCACCACATAAAATTTGACGATACCTCTGTCGTGGCTCGCATTAACGGCATTAATAAAGGAAGCTATTGAAATAAAAATTACCGCAAACACCCTGAATAGAGACGGTGGCTTACAGCTCAGCGCTGGGTGGGATCCAGCGATCGCGCGATTGAAGAGGGCACATCGAACGTCGACTCAAAACATGCCCATATATGGCAATGTCACGGGCACCAGTGACGTCACAGCCGGCAGGTAGCGTATATGAGGGCGCACCAACAGCCCACTGGCAATCATAACACTTGACAATGGCCAAGGAGTGCTTGGCCGAAAGCTCGTGTGGTTTTAAGCAATTGACGCAGTTGGAAACCCGAGAACATTTTATTCAATGTTATCGCCGCGAGACTGTGCATTCAAACATAAATTCCGCGCGTGTTTCTGCGAATAAACCGGATCACAAAAATACTTTTACCCTACGAACCGACGTCATGCTTCCCACTTACAGTCATACTTTCTATCAAATTCTTCGCACTAGATGTGCATGAAGTGGCTGAACGCGGCCGCTTCCCACGTAACGGCTCTCTACCCACATACGCTCTTTCTTTATTTTTCATTAAAAAACAACGACGCGTCTTGAAGAACTTTTCCGAGTGGGAAGGAAATCAGTAGATGTGATACACATGCCGGCCGCTGTGGCCGAGCGGTTCTAGGCGCTTCAGTCCGGAATCGCGCTGCTGCTACGGTCGCAGGTTCGAATCCTGCCTCCGGCATGGATGTGTGTGATGTCCTTAGGTTAGTTGGGTTTAAGTAATTCTAAGTCTAGGGGACTGATGACCTCAGATGTTAAGTCCCATACTGCTTAGAGCCATTTGAACCATTTTGATACACATGTGCAGACAAACAAATGCTTCAGACTTCAGAAAAATAGGATGATTTGTTCACGAGGAAGAACTTCACAAATTGAGCAGTGAATAACGCGTTGGTCCACCTGTGCCGCTTATGTAAGCAGTTATTTAGCTTGGCAATGATTGACAGAGTTGTTGGATCTCCTTCTGAGGGATATCGTGCCGAATTCTTTCCAATTGGCGCGCCATATCGTCAAAATCTCGAGCTGGTTGGAGGTCCCTGCCGATAATTGTCCAAACATTTTCAGTTGGGGAGAGATCCGGCGACCTTGCTGGCCCAGCTAGGGTTTGGCAAGTACGAGGACAAGCAGTAGAAACTCTCGGCGCCTGCGGGAGGGCATTATCTCGGTGAAATGTAAGCCCAGGATGGCTTGCCATAAGGAGTCGTACTATGGAATGATATGGCACCCCAGAGCGCCACGCCTGCCTGTCGCGCCGTATAGCGGGCGACAACCGGCTGGTATCCCACTGCTGTCTGGGGCGTCTCCAGAGACTTCTTCGCTGGTTATCGGGGCTCAGCTCAAAGCGGATCTCATCATTGACAGTCCTACTCCACTCAATGAGATTCCAGGCCGACGACGTGTACGGGGACGAACCAGACAGCTATGGGATACCAGCCCGTCGTCCACTATATGGCGCGACGACCAAGGGTGATGGTCTGGGGAGCCATTTCTTTGTATAGGGTTGTCATCCGTGCTACCTTTGCAGCACAGCCACACATCGAGGAAATTCTGCACCTCGTACTGTTGTCTTCCAGGGCAGGCTATCCTCGGCTTGCATGTCACCAAGCTAATGCCCGCCTGCACTCGACGAGAGCTTCTACTGCCTTTCTTCGTGCTTGCCAAATCCTACCTTGGCCAGCAAAGTCGCCGGATATTTCCTGAATTGAAAATGTTTGGAGCATTAAAGGCAGAGCCCTCCAGCCAACTGAACAGAATTTGGCACGATATCCCTCAGAAGGACACCCAAAAACTCTGTGTATCAATGCCGAGCCGAATAACTGCTTGCGTAAGGGTCAGAGATGGACCAATGCGGTACTGACTTGCTCAATTTGTGAAGCTCTTTCTTCTAAGTATATCTAAGTATATCGTACAAACATACCGCCGTTTGAGTCTCGTACAGATTCCCGTATGGAGGACACAGTGATAGACATCCCTGGGGTTGTGAAGCACCTGAATGAGTTGAAAATAAATAAATCGCCAGGTCCTGATGGGATTCCAATTCGGTTTTACAGACAGTACTCTAATGCATTGGTTCCTTACTTGGCTTGCATTTATCGCGAATCTCTTGCCCAACGTAAAGTCACGAGCGACTGGAAAAAAACGCAGGTGACGCCTGTATATAAGAACGGCAGAAGGACGGATCCTCAAAATTACAAACCAATATCCCTAAACATCGGTTTGTTGCAGGATTCTCGAACATATCCTCAGTTCGAATATAATGAATTTCCTTGAGACAGAGAAGTTGCTGCCCATGCATCAGCACGGCTTTAGAAAGCATCGCTCCTGCGAAACGCAACTCGCCCTTTTTTTCACATGATATCTTGCGAACCATGGATGAAGGGTATCAGACGGATGCCATATTTCTTGACTTCCGCAAAGCGTTTGACTCGGTGCCCCACTGCAGACTCCTAACTAAGGTACGAGAGTATGGGATTGGTTCCCAAGTATGTGAGTGGCTTGAAGACTTCTTAAGTAATAGAACCCAGTACGTTGTCCTCGATGGTGAGTGTTCATCCGAAGTGAGGGTATCATCTGGAGTGCCCCAGGGAAGTGTGGTAGGTCCGCTGTTGTTTTCTATCTACATAAATGATTTTTTGGATAGGGTGGATAGCAATGTGCGGCTATTTGCTGATGATGCTGTGGTGTACGGGAAGGTGTCGTCGTTGAGTGACTGTAGGAGGATACAAGATGACTTGGACAGGGTTTGTGATTGGTGTACAGAATGGCAGCTAACTCTAAATACAGATAAATGTAAATTAATGCAGATGAATAGGAAAAAGAATCCCGTAATGTTTGAATTCTCCATTAGTAGTGTTGCGCTTGACACAGTCACGTCGATTAAATATTTGGGCGTAACATTGCAGAGCGATATGAAGTGGGACAAGCATGTAATGGCAGTTGTGGGGAAGGCGGATAGTCGTCTTCGGTTCATTGGTAGAATTTTGGGAAGATGTGGTTCATCTGTAAAGGAGACCGCTTGTAAAACACTAATACGATTTATTCTTGAGTACTGCTCGAGCGTTTGGGATCCCTATCAGGTCGGATTGAGAGAGGACATAGAAGCAATTCAGAGGCGGGCTGCTAGATTTGTTACTGGTAGGTTTGATCATCACGCGAGTGTTACGGAAATGCTTCAGGAACTCGTGTGGGAGTCTCTGGAGGAAAGGAGGCGTTCTTTCGTGAATCGCTACTGAGGAAATTTAGAGAACCAGCATTTTAGGCTGACTGGAGTACAATTTTACAGCCGCCAACTTATATTGCGCGGAAAGACCATAAAGATAAGATAAGAGAGATTAGGGGTCGTACAGAGGCATATAGGCAGTCATTTTTCCCTCGTTCTGTTTGGGAGTGGAACAGGGAGAGAAGATGGTAGTTGTGGTATGAGGTACCCTCCGCCACGCACCGTATGGTGGATTGCGGAGTATGTATGTAGATGTAGATGTAGAAGTAAATCATCAAATTATCCAATTTTTCTGAAACAGTAATAATTTGTTTGTCTGTGCGTATACATCGCATCTATCGATTTCCGTACCATTCGGTTAATTCCTTTGTGGTGCGTCACTCGACTTCGAAATTACCACAAACCAGTGACGTGTAAGGAGTACGATTTATCACGTCATAACACCAAAGATAGCAGTACTCCTTACAGGGTGTAACATAATTAACAGCGGCAACGGAGGCATGAAAGCCTGTAAGCATATTGTCACATCGCTGGTTTAGTTGCAGAGTATCTTTGCGGGCAGCGCTTTTGCAGAGTCGAGCACGGGACACGGAACTGTTGTGTTGTAGGTAGCTCTGCATGTGAGAGGCATTGTTAGCATAGAAGTTCAAGTGTTGCAACAAGTGCTATTATAGTAAAGTGATGAAATATGGAAGTGATTCAGAGGAAAGTGCGTAATGATGTAGTTAAAAATGAACAGTGCCGCCGATAACGTATTTGTGTATCCTCTGGTTGCATGTTGCACCGTATGTCAATCATCCGCGCCGTGTTCGGCCTCTCAGTATGAACTAATGCCGATCAGCAATATAGTTTACCACGAAAGAGATCATTCAAATGCCAGTGTCTTGAAGCGAACGTGAGAAGGTGCGTTCGGTCATCGCGTTTTCGCATCATCGACAATCAGCCGCGCACGCTCGTACAAGTGAGAACTGAGAACTGAAAATTTAATTTTATGAACAGTGTGATATTACTACTAGTGTCAAGGAGAACTGGTACCAAATATCTGTGTATGTGTGACGAGCGTAAGAACTTTCGTTCGATCATTCGGCTTCCGCATCTTTAACAATCACCCGCGTCGCGTCGGTCACGCGTACGCTCTTCCAAGTGATATTGTGGACAGAAATCATCAAGAATGTTAGCTGTGATAAGCAGTTAGGACTTAGAATGTAAACAGTGCAACCTGTGATTTCTTATCGTCTCAGAATATAGATGTTCGTACCTGACGTAGGACTGTTGTGTTTGACGTTGAGTGGCTCCCCTAGCCGGCCGCGGTGGCCGTGCGGTTCTAGGCGCTCCAGTCCGGAGCCGCGCTGTTGCTACGATCGCAGGTTCGAATCCTGCCTGGGGCATGGGTGTATGTGATGTCCTTAGGTTAGTTAGGTTTAAGTAGTTCTAAGTTCTAGGGGACTGATGACCACAGCAGTTGAGTCCCATAGTGCTCAGAGCCATTTGAACCATTTTTTGGCTCCCCTAACCTGCTTGCATATTTAGACACATAGTTTCAGGCAGGTCCGTCAGCAGTGTGGAGCAAAGCAATACGACCGCCGCTGGATTATCAAGTACGTAGTGTGGACAGGGCGCACGGTCAAGAAGCAGCAAGCAAATATACCAATTATGGGACCCCCGCCATTTCACCCCCGGGCGTGTTACAAGCCTTCGCGGGTTTGCTAACTAAAACTTTGCGAAATATTGGGAATCTGTGGTTACCAGCCGCTAGTAATCCTCCTTCGTTGTCAACTTCATTGTGCTTTACCCGCTGCGGTCCTCTACGTGATATTGTTTACGAAATGAACAACATCAAGGAGTGGAGTTGTTATCAGACGGTACATACAGGATGGACAGGGTGCGTACAGTGCACTGGTGCTCTCATTACACCAGAGACTGCGGGGAGTACTGTACAAGTCTCTCTCGGAAGCTGGACGAGGAGAACAGCTCTTCAAGTGTGTGTTCAAGCCGCACTGATGTACGGAGACTTTTCATCGCATTTCTTTATATTCGCACCCTTTGCAACAAGTTAAATGTCTTACTGAATTGTACTTTTGTCTTAAAATGACCTTTTGTCAGCGGGTCCAATAACAGGCTGTAGTCAGTCAGTAACCCGCTGGTTGCTACAGACGTGCTCTTTACAGTTCACGCTGAGGCTGCTTTTGTCGTGGCTGTACAGCTCGCCAAATGCTGGTGCCTGTGCTGGAAGACGGCGTTCTGGTCGATACGAAATCGGGACGGATG
Organism: Schistocerca americana; assembly: GCF_021461395.2. Lineage (NCBI taxonomy): Eukaryota > Metazoa > Arthropoda > Insecta > Orthoptera > Acrididae > Schistocerca > Schistocerca americana. Next base: position 392,812,752 of record NC_060126.1, on the reverse strand, counting down.
ACCTCGCTGTTTGGTCCCCTCTCCCTGATCAACCAACCGATACGAAATATTTATTATCAGATTTTTCTGAAACTATTCAAATTTTAAAAAGTTCTCAGAGTTAAAAACACCTTGCGTAAACATTGCGTATGGTAGATTTTAGCTCATACATTACAGTGAATGAAATATCAACAGTATGACGACAAAATGTAGCAAACGTGAAATTAGAATGAAGAGTACTAAATGCCTGGATGTCCAAATAATTAACAGGGAAGATAAGAGTAATGCTAACTACGTTCTGTATATAAGAAAAGATTACATAACACGTTTAACATTCAGAACTTGCATCTGAATGTTTTCCCTATCTGTTTACGAATTACGTTAGCCCTTTAGAAGAAAACCGAGCGAGGTGGCGCAGTGGTTAGCACACTGGATTCGCATTCGGGAGGATGACGGTTCCAACGCGTCTCCGGTCACCCTGATTTGGGTTTCTTGTGATTTCCCTAAATCGCTGAAGTCAAACGCCGGGCGGGTTCCTCTGTAAGGGCACGGCCGATTTCCTTCCCCATCCTTCCCTAATCCGAGCTTGTGCTCCGTCTCTAATGACCTCGTTGTCGACGGGACGTTAAACACTAATCTCCTCCTCCTCCTCCTTCTTCAAAAGAAAAATCATATTTCTTTAAAGGCCTCAGAAGATAAAACAGTTGGAAATACTAAAAACAAGGGGAGACTTCTAAGTTGTCAGTTTTAAATATTTCCGGAACCATGTAAAATACATATCCGCCCAAAAGTATTTTAAAAAAGTGTTCGCGAAAAGATGTGTAGTCTCTTGTTTTATCAATATTAATTACATTTAGTTTTACCAAGTAATTTTTTTTTTCAAATGGTAGTAAAGTAATTTGTACCACATGGGTTGTAGATCTGAAAGAGACGAATTCACCCCCAGAACTTCACAGTTACTCACTCAGCTTCACTATTCTTCCACACTTTGCTCCTTTCAGCTGATTATTGTGTAGTTGATGACACTGAAAGACAATACTAGCTGTATCTCCTAATAGATGTCAGGTGCAATAGGTATATCCCAACATGGTTAATAGTTGGATACCGTCAAGGTTCTGGTCAACAACGTCTGAACCGCCATACTGAGGGATCGCAGCATTGTGCACCAGGCACTGTGTAATCCGTTCACATCTACGCCTGCCATACGATGACAGGTAATGGACTCCCTGAAGCAACCTGTGTTAACCCACAGCGTTGGCCGAAGGCTAACAGCAGTCGGAACAGGGAATAGCCGTTCCACACGTAGGCTGCCGCAAACACCACAACGCAAACGACTGCGTTTGGAGTGCTGCCGTGTCTGGGCACGTGGACTGCTGATGAATGGCGTCGCAGTGTGATGAACGATGAATCGAGGTTCTGCACTGTCCCCAGTGGCCAACGTCGAAGGGTATGTCAGCTGCCTGGGAAGGAGCTCCATTCTTGCAGTGTTTTGGAGTGGCAGAGAGATGTTCCTGCTGGGATCATGGTCTGGGGAGCCATCGTATATGACTTTAGGTTATAACCCTCCTACCTCTTCGGCTAAATAGGCTTTTCTATTTGACCGTGTACCTAAAGTCCCTAATCTGTGGGGAAAAGGCATCTACTCCGAAGAATAAGGCAAAACCGAGAGAACTAGATAAAGTTATAACCGAATCGCCACTGTTCAGTATTATAGCAATGACGATTAGAAACAAAGTTCGGTTAACTTTATACATTTTTATTACGTAAACTAGTTTTTGATTAACAGTAGTTAGCGGATAATTTGGAAAAAAGTTATTTCAGAGTTTTCGTTAATGAAAAGAGCCAACGGTAGCCAGTTCCTCGCCGGAAAAAGAATAACTAAATTTAAACTGAACTTTATACACGTAACCAATCTTAGGTAAGAATAGTTATTGGCGTCATGACGTAGGAACAGTGCGTTAGGTATTCAGGTACTTCATATCACACTTCACAGTAGTCAAATAGTAATCCAATAGCAAACGCATACAACATATGAGTAATACTAACTGTCGCAATTGTAGCAAGCACAAAGACTGTTTGAATTTGCTCATTGGTAAGGACTGTCACTTACCTACTAGTTACTCTGATATTTCTTTGTAATATAATTCATAAATTATGCCACAAGCTATAAATTATAACTGTGCTTTGACAATGAAATTCAGTGTCCAAGTTACGTAAAGTTTTACTACCATTTTTTTAAATTATCAAAGTTACTTTATTTTTAGCAGATGAATTAATACTGACTTTTGCATCATTCTGTTTCTGACATTATTCATACTATAGCCAAAGATTTCATTATTACGTAGTTGTCCAAAAGTTGTAAAAATTACGTTTTCATAATCTAATAAATTAATGTTTATTTCATTTTCAGTTCATTTTCTGATTATCTCGGTTCGTACAAAGGGATACGATGGGTACTACTTGGATAACGACCTAGGAAAATTATTTACGTCACAATATTCACGAAAACAATATTATTTAAGCAATAAAATTCCAACTAGGCTGGTCAGCCTTTACACTTCCAGTTATAAAAAGTGTAGATCTTACTTCACTTTATGACGCCGTTGGTTTGTCCAGTGGCTTCACTTAGCGGTAAAACAGAGCACAGATTGATCTTCTTCCCATGCCATAGCCAATAACGAGGGCCGACAGTACTTTTGATGTTATGTGAATTACTCTTGCTGCATTTGTGCTGTCTCCATTAAATCCCACGCACATAGCTTAACCGTATGAAACATCCGCCAAAACAACCATTTCGGTTTTCACTGTTCCAAACTTCGGAAACAGACTTTTTATATCTGCACTTTTGCATAGCCACACCGGCGTATACACACAACCATCGACACCAATCGTGTCTTCGCGACTCGGAACTGCTACTTTTTTGGCACGCTCGCACGCCCGGCGATAATGCATTTTCAATTTATTACACTCTTTGACAATATCTTTTCCATGAATAGGCTAGCATGTCAACTTAAATGTTAAAATTCCATGCGTATTCTCTTTCTTAAACAAAAAATAGCATTTGTACTTGACAACATATTTACAAGAGTAATATCAGCACAACTAATAAGACAAACTTCGTAAAACACATAGAAAATGTATGCTCGTCCTCAGAGTTGTGGTGTTACAAGGTCACAGGTGGTACCTGCTGAGGGAGCTGTGACGGTACTTCAGTATGTCAAGGACATCAGCCTTCTCGTGTGTAGCCTGCGGTAGTATCGTGGTGCAGTTTTTCGACGCGGCAATGTTCTTCCACATGTGACACGTGTCTGCATGAACTATCAGCGTGGTATTGAGATACTCCAGTGCCGGCTAGGTCCCATATATGTCCCCGACAGAACGTGTATCGGGCGAGCTCAGAAGTCAGTTCCATCCCAGAGCCAGTATCCAGGTTGGTTGGTTAATTTGGGGGAGGCAACCAAACAGCGAGGTAATCGGTCCCGTCGTATTAGTGAAGGATGGGGAAGGAAGTCGGCCGTGCCCTGTCACAGGAACCATCCCGGCATTTACCTCAAGCTATTTAGGGAAAACAGGGAAAATCTAAATCAGTATGGCCGGACGCGGGAAAAATGTTCAAATGTGTGTGAAATCTTAAGGAGACTGGAAACTTCCCGGCAGATTAAAATTGTGTGCCCGACCGAGACTCGAACTCGGGACCTTTGCCTTTCGCGGGCAAGTGCTCTACCATGGGACTTAACTGCTAAGGTCATCAGTCCCTAAGCTTACACACTACTTAACCTAAATTATCCTAAGGACAAACACAGACACCCATGACCGAGGGAGGACTCGAACCTCCGCCGGGACCAGACACACAGTCCATGACTGCAACGCCTTTGACCGCTCGGCTAACCGGACGCGGGTTTGAACCGTCGTCCTCCCGAATGCGAGTCCAGTGTGCTAACCACTGCGACACCTCGCTCGGTCAGTATCCAGGATATCAAGGACCAGCTACAACGGTTGAGCGCCAGCTTGCCTTGGGAAACGACACGATGGCCTTATCACACCCTTACCAACTGAATCAGTGTATGCATCCAGGCCAGAGGCAGTTCAATGTCATAATGATAAGAGGGCCCAGACAACCAAGTTCTTTGTAAATCTGACTCAATGTTTTAATCACTGGATTAATATGAAGTTTTATGTAGTTTTCTGCTCTCCTTCTCGGTGCTTCATTTTTATTGTGAGCCAGTATATTTGCAGAGTCTTTTCTGAGGTATTTAGAGAATTAGTTTTTTTTACGGGAAGAGCTTGCTACATATCTTTCCTAGCTATACCTATGGGATCGTCGTCCTGGTTACTGAGGAAGCCAGACACGCTTTCGAGAGTCGAGTAAAAACCGGGCACTGTCCAGTCTGGAGATGATAGGTGTGTCTTCCCGTAATTAATCTAATTGCAAATGGTTTGTAGAGCCTCGTATGCAGACCAGTGACTTCCTTACTACGACAGGTGTTTCGAACACCTGTTAGAAATAAATCTGTGAGAAGTGCAGTGTTTACACACGAAAAAAAGAAACAGAAACTGCAGAAAAAAATCCCTGACGTCTCTTAGGCGTAGTTGTTACTGACGCAGTACGAAATACGATAAGACACGCCGCAGTAAAGATCATAAGACACGAGGTTATTCGTGCGACACTCACGTTCGCACAGCAGTGATGCGACAAGCAACAAGAGACAGCAGGCGGCAACAGCCTCACGTGTGGCACTTCGCAGCCGGCCTTTACGCGGACAACATTCAAATGTTTCACGTATTTTCTTCAGCCTGGAAAGAAGTATGGCTCTCCTCCAAACGTTAAAAACAGTTTCGATATGTTAGCTACGTTTGGTATGCGGCACTGTCTGACCTAAAGTGTGTCAAATGTAAACGAGCCAGCAACTGCATTTTTTTGCTGCAAACTTTTCAAAATAGGCCCTATGTTCTGCTTATTTTCGAAGTATCCAGTAAGTGTGGGCAATAGCTATGATATCGTACTATAAGATGCAAAAAAGAAGTATTTTTTACCAAATAATTTCCTCAAAAGCGAATGAGAAAGCATATATAGCAGAGAACATAGTGTTTAATTTTTTATGCGAAAAGTAAAAAATTTACTGAGGAAATAATAATGGAGATGGATGTAGCATTGCATCATCTACATAAAACAGTTGTTTATCAAACACATCAAATGACTTGAAATTTCTCTCCTAATGTACTGTAAGATACAATTGCATGGCGCAACCGCCACTCCGTGTTGCGCTGTGGCGTATTACAGAGAACTGTATTGGTATTGTATTGCTGCCGTCCCAGTTTGAACAAGTCATGTTACTTCAACTACGTTTCTACACTCTCCACTAATGCGGGTTGCTTTTGTACGGTATCGCAAATCGCATTGCATTTCATATTACATATAGTATCGCCCCAGTGAGAACTGTGTGTTAGGAAAGACACCCAATATACAGCAAATGGAAATGAAGGAAGTTGTCTATTATGCATGCGCTGCTGGTGGGACGTTAAATGTGTTGCAAAGTTAAGTTTATACGCTGTATTGTGACAGGTACCTGGTGGGGCGTGGCTACCGCCGGAGGAGTTTTGTGGAGACCATGTGCTAGGCAATGCCTCTGTTACCGTGGTTTTGACGTGCCTGCAATCAGCCAGCGCACCGTAGGTACATGGAGTACCTGATTTGATGGAATGGCCAACCGGAGTCCACGTTCCATTCTCCGCAGGATATCCATCACTCATCCACAGTGATCTAAAGTACAAGAGGTAGCAAATTAAGTTGGTCTAAATCAAATATATTATAATTTAGTATTTGATCAATCATCATATCGATATTGGGATTTCTCTGGCGGTTATCACAGTACAAGGTCTTGCAAAAATGGTGTAAGACATGGAAGGTAAATATAAAAAAAGTAACTTTTCTTCATACTCAAATAAGAAACAAGTGCGGCCGCAGAAGATTCAACCTTGCAATCCCCTATCACTGAGAAGAGCTGTCCGTTACCTTCAAAACATCACTGCAAGGACGTGAGAGGATGAGAAACAATATAGGAAAAGAAAAAAATCAACTTTCAGGTTTCCTCAGTGAAGTTTCCAAGTCTCTGAGTTTGCAGACGAGTAACTGTTATTATTTTTTTCTTTCAAGATATTTCGACAGCTCCCCTAGTTGCCGTCGTCGGATGCTGAGAAAATACACACATCAAAAGAAGTTTTGCATCACCTCGGTTCAGAGAGTTCCGGCACCTGTACAGAAAATTGGAATAGAGATCAACATAAACAACATTTCTACCCTTTTTGTTGCACATGAAAACCACACATTGCATGTTGTATCACCATACAGCGAGAACTTAAGTGGTGGTGGTCTAGACTGCAGTACACACCGGTACCTCTAATACCTAGTAGAACGTAATCTTGCATTGATGCATAACTGTATTCATCGTGGCATACTATCCACAAGATCATCAAGGCGCTTCTGGTCCAGATTGTCCCACTCCTCCACGGCGATTCGGCGTAAATCCCTCAGAGTGGTTGGTGGGTCACATCGTCCATAAACAGCCCTTTTCAATCTATCCCAGGCACGTTCGATAGGGTTCATGTCTGGAGAACATGCTGGTCACTCTAGTCGAGCGATGCGTTATCCTGAGGGAAGCCATTCACAAGATGTGCACGATGGGGGCGCGAATTGTCGTCCATGAAGACGAGTGCCACGCCAATATGGTGCCGATATGGTTGCACTATCGGCCGGAGGATGGCATTCGCGTATTGTACAGCCGTTACGGCGCCTTCCATGACCACCAGCGGCGTACGTCGGCCTCACATAACGCCACCCCAAAACAGCTGGGAACCTCCAACTTGCTGCACTCGTTGGGCAGTGTGTCTAAGACATTCAGCCTGATCGGAGTGTAGTTGAAGGAATATGTGACACTCATCAGTGAAGAGAACGTGATGCCAATTCTGAGCGTTCTAATCGGCATGTTGCTGTGCATCTGTTTTGCGCTGCATGGTGTCGTGGTTGCAAAGACGGATCTCGCCATGGACGTCGGGAGTGAAGTTGTGCATCATGCAGCCTTTTGCGCACAGTTTGAGTCGTAAAACGACGTCCTGTGGCTGCACGAAAAGCATTATTCAGCATGATGGCGTGGCTGTCAGGGTTCCTCTGAGCCATAATCAGTAGGTAGCGGTCATCCACTGGAGCAGTAGCCCTTGGACGACCTGAGCGAGGCATATCATCGACAGTTCCCGTCTCTCTGTATCTCCTCCGTGTCCGAACAACTTCGCTTTGGTGCAAACCGAGATGTCTGGACACTTCCCTTGTTGAGAGCCCTTTCTGGCACAAAGTAACAATGCGGAAGCGATGAAACCGCGGTATTGACCGTCTAGGCATGGCTGAACTACAGACAACACGAGCCCTGTACCTCCTTCCTGGTGGTTTGACTGGAAATGATGGGCTGCCGTCTAATATGCGCTGCTTATGCATGGTTGTTTACGTCTTTGGGCGGATTTAGTGACATCTCTGAGCAGTTAAAGCGACTTTGTCTGTGATATCATATCCACAGTCAACGTCCGTCTTCAGGAGTTCTGGGAACCGGAGTGATGCAAAACTTTTTTTGATGTGTGTATTTCGTTGCTCACTGCTTGCAGTTTAGTTCAAGTCCAAACAATAAGCAACGAAATTTGCACCTTACATATGACAAAACAACCAATGAAGTCGTCGAAATATCGTAGAAGGAAAAAAATGATTGTGACGCCACTATGTGTTTTATTGTTTTGTCACATGAGTGTGCCCTGTCTTTTACGTAACTGGAGTGTAATGGATTAGCATTTTATACCATGAAATATATGCTTACTCTTTCTGGACATCGATTTGTTTATTGCAGGAAGGTTATGTTTAAACGTTAATGACGCCTTTTTGGCTTGAGTTTATGTGAAATGGTGGTATGTTTATACCAGCGTGTCTAACGCCGGCGAGATAAACAAACTATATCTCATTCTTAGATTATGAAGTTTTTACAGCGGTTGTTACCTAAGTAGTAATATATGAAGTGGTACAGACGAATATCAATGTTAGTGCATGTGGGGGCATGATTAGTACTATTCTAGGACTTTTACACATCAGTGAAAATAAATGGTATTAATCGTATACAGATACAAAATATTAACTTTCTTGCATAATGTACACATTGTATAATGAATACTAACTTAAATGGAACACTCTCCTGCCTATACCTACACATATACACTCTCAGCAGCAATGCAGTACGTGCCGCCATTTTGGTGTTGGAGCCAAACAGGCAGACACCTGAAGGTAGCTGACGTCATTGCACGTACAGTAGCTTACTTACCGTCACTCATGATAATAAAACTGTTGATCTGGGAGCACAGCCGTGGGTAGTGGCTGGTTCAAAATGGCTCTGGGCACTATGGGACTTAACATCTATGGTCATCAGTCCTCTAGAACGTAGAACTACTGAAACCTAACTAACCTAAGGACATCACACAACACCCAGCCATCACGAGGCAGAGAAAATCCCCGACCCCGCCGGGAATCGAACCCGGGAACCCGGGCGCGGGAAGCGAGAACGCTACCGCACGACCACGAGCTGCGGGCAGGTAGTGGCTGGTAAATAATAAAAATGTACAGTCAAATGGCAAGACTTATCTCATTGAAAAAATGTACTATGACTGTGGTCCACAACTATGGAAAAATAAAAAATAAAATGTTTTCGTTGAAAACTGTTTCTAAGCATTTATTTGCACTCTTGCTCCATAGTGCTGAGTCAGTCCCAAACATCTGTGTTAGACTTGACGTAAGGTATCACCTCAGAGAATACAAAGGATGAATGACTTTACTTAGTCTCAAGTATAACAACATTACAGATTATTTGTTGCGGTTTGAAATATTTTATTACACACCAGATAATAAAATTTGTGAGTATTCTAATGCATCTGAAAAAATCTACACTTTCTTTGACAATGTAAATGACAGGTACTTTGATAATACTAGTAGATTACAGCAATAGATATTGTAGAGTTTCACGAAGGTAACCTCTCGATCATTACGCGTCCACGACACGGATAAGACTGTGTTACGTCGGGAGACGTCCTAAGTCGCTGGCCACCCGCAGCTGGTGCGCGACGTTTCGGTACGCGGTAGCGTCATCAGGAGCGGAGGCTGGCCATCTCGAGGGCGTTGGCGGAGGTGGAGGCGGTGCCGGTGGGTCTGGAGTGGGCGCCGCTGCTGCTGCCGCCCCCGGAGCGGACGCTGTCGCCACCTGTCAACCAGCCAGCCATCACCATCCGCCGTCACTGCCGTCTCTCTCTGGAGGAGCACACCACGGGGGCTTCTTTTATTTACCCGGCATTTACAGGGGACCGAGTCGACAGGCTTCATTAATACAATTCAAATACACTGGTGTACGAAACAAGTACAGAAGTAATTTCCGCACGATGTGTCACTCTGCTAAGTAATGTAATTTGATGAAATTGCACCAGATATACACTACTGGTCATTAAAACTGCAACACCAAGAAGAAATGCAGATGATAAACGGGTATTCATTGGACAAATATATTATACTAGAACTGACATGTGATTACACTTTCACGCAATTTGGGTGAATAGATCCTGAGAAATCACTACCCAGAACAACCACCTCTGGCCGTAATAACGGCCTTGATACGCCTGGGCGTTGGATGGCGAGTACAGGTAGAGCTGGCCATGCAGCTTGAACACGATACCACAATTCATCAAGAGTAGTGACTGGCGTATTGTGACGAGCCAGTTGCTCGGCCACCATTGACCAGACGTTTTCAGTTGGTGAGAGATCTGGAGAATGTGCTGGCCAGGACAGCAGTCGAACATTTTCTGTATCCAGAAAGGCCAGTACAGGACCTGCAACATGCAGTCGTGCATTATCCTCCTGAAATGTAGCGTTTCGCACCGATCGAATGAGGGGTAGAGCCACGGGTCGTAACACATCTGAAATGTAACGTCCACTGTTCAAAGTGCCGTCAATGCCCGAACAAGAGGTGACCGAGACGAGTAACCAATGGCACCCCATACCATCATGCCGGGTGATACGCCAGTATGGCGATGACAAATACACGCTTCCAATGTGCGTTCACTGCGATGTCGCCAAACACGGATGCGACCATCACGATGCTGTAAACAGAACGTGGATTCATACGAAAAAATGACGTTTTGTCATTCGTGCACCCAGGTTCGCCGTTGAGTGCACCATCGCAGGCGCTACTGTCTGTGATGCAGCGTCAAGGGGAACCGCAGCCGTGGTCTCCGAGCTGATAGTCCATGCTGCTGCAAACGTCGTCGAACTGTTCGTGCAGATGGTTGTTGCCTTGCAAACGTCCCCATCTGCTGACTCAGGGATCGAGATATGGCTGCACGATCCATTACAGCCATGCGGATAAGATGCCTATCATCTTGACTGCTACTGATACGAGGCCGTTGGGATCCAGCACGGCGTTCCGTATTACCCTCCTGAACCCACCGATTCCATATTCTGCTATCAGTCATTGGATCTCGACCAACGCGAACAGAAATGTCGCGATACGATAAACCGCAATCGCGATAGGCTGCAATCCGACGTTTATCAAAGTCGGAAACGTGATGCTCTGCATTTCTCCTCCTTACACGAGGCATCACAACAACGTTTCACCAGGCAACGCCGGTCAACTGCTGTTTGTGTATGAGAAATCGGTTGGAAACTTTCTTCATGTTAGCACTTTGTAGGTGTCGTCACCGACGCCAACCTTGTGTGAATGCTCTGAAAAGCTAATCATTTGCATATCACGGCATCTTCTTCCTGTCGGTTAAATTTCGCGTCTGTAGCACGTCATTTTCATGGTGTAGCAATTTTAATGGCTAGTCGTGTAGAAAGAACTGCTACAGTATAGTACAGCGGGTAACTAGAAGAAGTACACAATGAGACTAGCAGAAACGACACTTTTATTCAAGTACAATAATTCTACTGCAGATTCATCCAAAATCCCTAAGACTATTTAAGTTTCACGGAAGCTCGAAATTTAGTGCGGACGTCAATGCAAGATGCCTTTAATAGTTTCCACAATAAAACATTATCTAAAAATTCTGATCGTATGTAAAGTACACCAGTGGCAAAAAACAGTCAATACCGTCACTGCGCGATAGCGATGGAAATGTTACCGATGATGGTGCCACTAAAGCGGAGTTACGAAATACAGTTTTCCGTAATTCCTTCACGAAAGAAGATGAAGTAAATATTCCAGAATTCGAAACCAGAACAACTGTTAGCATGAGTGACTTAAAAGTAGATATCTTAGGTGTTGCGAAACAACTAAAATCACTTAAGAAAGGCAAGTATTCCGGTCCAGATGGTATACCAATCAGGTTTCATTCAGAGTATGCAGACACAATAGCGCCTTTCTTAGCAATCATATACAACCGCTCACTTGACGAAAGGACCGTTCCTAAAGACTGGAAAGTAGCACAGGTCACACCAATATTGAAGAAAGAAAATAGGAGTAACCCATCGAATTACAGACCCACATCACTGACCTCAATTTGCAGTAGGATTTTGGAACATATACTATACTCGAACATTGTGAATCACCTTGAAGAAAATGATTTATTGATACATAACCAATACGAATTCAGAAGATATCGTTCTTGTCCAACGCAGCTAGCTCTTTATTCCCATGAAGTGATGACTGTTGTCGACAAGAGACCTCAGATTTCCAGAAGGCTTTTGATACCGTTCCTCACACGCGACTATTATCCAAATTGCGTGCATATGGAGTATCGTCTCAGTTGTGTGACTGGACTAGTGATTTCCTCTCAGAGAGGTCACAGTTCGTAGTGACAGACGGTAAATCATCGAGTAGAACACTAGTGATATCTGGCGTTCGGCAAGGTAGTGTCACAGGCCCCCTGCTGTTCCTGATTTACATAAATGATCTAGGTGACAATCTGAGCAGCCCCCTTAGATTGTTTGTAGATGAAGTTGCAATTTACCGTCCAGTAAAATCATCAGACGATCATTTCCAATTACAAAATGATCTAGAGAGAATTTCTGTACGGTGCGAAAAGTGGCAATTGGCACTAAACATAGAAAAGTGCGAGGTCATCCACATGGATACTAAAAGAAATCCGATAAATTTAGGGTATACGATAAATCGCACAAATCTAAGGGCTGTCAATTCAACTAAATACCTAGGAATTACAATTACGAGCAACTTAAATTGGAAAGACCACATGGATAATATTGTGGGGAAGACGAAACAAAGGCAGTTCTGTGTTGGCAGAACTCTTAGAAGATGCGGAAAACCCATTACACTTGTCCATCCCCTGCTGGAATATTGCAGCGCGGTATGGGATCCTTACCAGGTAGGACTGACGGAGGACATCGAAAAAGTGCAAAACAGGGCAGTCCGTTTCGTGTTATCGTGTAATAGGGGTGAGAGTGTCGCTGATATGACACGCGAGTTGGGGTGGCAGTCACTGAAACAAAGGCGGTTTTCTTAGCGGCGAGATCTATTTACGAAATTTCAATCACCTACTTTCTCTTCCGAATGCGAAAATATTTTGTTGACACCCACCTACGTAGGGAGAAATGATCATCATAATAAAATAAGAGAAATTAGAGCTCGAACGGAAACATTTAGGTGTTCCTTTTTCCTACGCGCCATTTGAGAGTGGGATGGTAGAGAAGTAGCATGAAAATGGATCGATGAACCCTCTGCCAGGTACTTAACTGTGAATTGCAGAGTAACCATGTAGATGTAGATGCAGATCTCGATTTATGATAGTCCCCTGACAGTACAAAAGGAGAAAAATGGTTCAAATGGCTCTGAGCACTATGGGACTCAACTGCTGAGGTCATTAGTCCCCTAGAACTTAGAACTAGTTAAACCTAACTAACCTAAGGACATCACAAACATCCATGCCCGAGGCAGGATTCGAACCTGCGACCGTAGCGGTCTTGCGGTTCCAGACTGCAGCGCCTTTAACCGCACGGCCACTTCGGCCGGCTTACAAAAGGAGAGACATGGTTCTTAATAGGGTATAACACCAATGCGGATGGCAATACATGGCTTGCAATGTGCTCTCATGCTGGCTACAGGATCAGTAAGGATTTCTTGTGGTAGGGCGTTCCATTTCTCCATCAGCGCAATTGACAAATTCTAGAAGGTTGTTGGTGCATGTAGATGTACTGCGATACGTCTCCTAACCGCATCGCCCCCCGATCCAAGAGCTCCTCAACCTGCACTGTTCAAAGCGGTTGCGCCTTGTCATCCATAAAAATAAAGTCAGGGCCGAATGCCCCACGTACCCTCATGTGGAGAGACTTGGGAACACACAATACACATGTACAGTGTGGATCAAGATCGTTTTGGTGGTCCAGGTTTTATGGTGTGGGGAGGTATAATGTTGCAAGGGAATACCCACACCGGTCAACGTTTTTGTGACACCGTATTCCTCTTCCACGTGTGCGGCTTTTCAGACGTGCTTGCGGCCCTGAATCCATTTTTATGGACGATAAGGCGCGACCGCATCGAACTGCGCAGGAGGAGGAAGAGCTCTCAGAACGAGAGAATATTCGGCAAACGGACTGGCCTGCTCGGTCTCCCAACTCTTCGAGCACGTGTGGGACCCGCTGGGGAGACACGTTACAGCGCTTCTACGTGCACTAACAAACATACAGCAGCTGTCAACAGCGCTGGTGGAGGAATGGAGGGTCTGAATCAGAGGCTGAGACGGTTCTGCGACCGTGTGGGCTGCAGATTCCTCGACTTGCGCCATAGGGTGGTGGGGATTCGGGTTCCGCTGGATAGGCCAGGAGTCCACTACACGCAACAAGCGGCTACACGGGTAGCAGGGGTTGTGTGGCGTGGGCTGGGCGGTTTTTTAGGTTAGATGGCCTTGGGCAAGTACAGAAAGGGCAACAGCCTCAACGGGTGCGGGGCAAAGTCAGGACATGCGGGGACCAAGCAGCAATCGGTATTGTAATTGTCAACTGTCGAAGCTGCGTTGGTAAAGTACCGGAACTTCAAGCGCTGATAGAAAGCACCGAAGCTGAAATCGTTATAGGTACAGAAAGCTGGCTTAAGCCAGAGATAAATTCTGCCGAAATTTTTACAAAGGTACACACGGTGTTTAGAAAGGATAGATTGCATGCAACCGGTGGTGGAGTGTTCGTCGCTGTTAGTAGTAGTTTATCCTGTAGTGAAGTAGAAGTGGATAGTTCCTGTGAATTATTATGGGTGGAGGTTACACTAAACAACCGAACTAGGTTAATAATTGGCTCCTTTTACCGACCTCCCGACTCAGCAGCATTAGTGGCAGAACAACTGAGAGAAAATTTGGAATACATTTCACATAAATTTTCTCAGCATGTTATAGTCTTAGGTGGAGATTTCAATTTACCAGATATAGACTGGGACACTCAGATGTTTAGGACGGGTGGTAGGGACAGAGCATCGAGTGACATTATACTGAGTGCACTATCCGAAAATTACCTCGAGCAATTAAACAGAGAACCGACTCGTGGAGATATCATCTTGGACCTACTGATAACAAACAGACCCGAACTTTTCGAATCTGTATGTACAGAACAGGGAATCAGTGATCATAAGGCCGTTGCAGCATCCCTGAATATGGAAGTTAATAGGAATATAAAAAAAAGGGAGGAAGGTTTATCTGTTTAGCAAGAGTAATAGAAGGCAGATTTCAGACTACCTAACAGATCAAAACGAAAATTTCTGTTCCGACCCTGACAATGTTGAGTGTTTATGGAAAAAGTTCAAGGCAATCGTAAAATGCGTTTTAGACAGGTACGTGCCGAGTAAAACTGTGAGGGACGGGAAAAACCCACCGTGGTACAACAACAAAGTTAGGAAACTACTGCGAAAGCAAAGAGAGCTCCACTCAAAGTTTAAACGCAGCCAAAACCTCTCAGACAAACAGAAGCTAAACGATGTCAAAGTTAGCGTAAGGAGGGCTATGCGTGAAGCGTTCATTGAATTCGAAAGTAAAATTCTATGTACCGACTTGACAGAAAATCCTAGGAAGTTCTGGTCTTACGTTAAATCAGTAAGTGGCTCGAAACAGCATATCCAGACACTACGGGATGATGATGGCATTGAAACAGAGGATGACACGCGTAAAGCTGAAATACTAAACACCTTTTTCCAAAGCTGTTTCACAGAGGAAGACCGCACTGCAGTTCCTTCTCTAAATCCTCGCACAAACGAAAAAATGGCTGACATCGAAATAAGTGTCCAAGGAATAGAAAAGCAACTGGAATCACTCAATAGAGGAAAGTCCGCTGGACCTGACGGGATACCAATTCGATTCTACACAGAGTACGCGAAAGAACTTGCCCCCCTTCTAACAGCCGTGTACCGCAAGTCTCTAGAGGAACGGAGGGTTCCAAATGATTGGAAAAGAGCACAGATAGTCCCAGTCTTCAAGAAGGGTCGTCGAGCAGATGCGCAAAACTATAGACCTATATCTCTTACGTCGATCTCTTGTAGAATTTTAGAACATGTTTTTTGCTCGCGTATCATGTCATTTCTGGAAACCCAGAATCTACTATGTAGGAATCAACATGGATTCCGGAAACAGCGATCGTGTGAGACCCAACTCGCCTTATTTGTTCATGAGACCCAGAAAATATTAGATACAGGCTCCCAGGTAGATGCTATTTTTCTTGACTTCCGGAAGGCGTTCGATACAGTTCCGCACTGTCGCCTGATAAACAAAGTAAGAGCCTACGGAATATCAGACCAGCTGTGTGGCTGGATTGAAGAGTTTTTAGCAAACAGAACACAGTATGTTGTTATCAATGGAGAGACGTCTACAGACGTTAAAGTAACCTCTGGCGTGCCACAGGGGAGTGTTATGGGACCATTGCTTTTCACAATATATATAAATGACTTAGTAGATAGTGTCGGAAGTTCCATGCGGCTTTTCGCGGATGATGCTGTAGTATACAGAGAAGTTGCTGCATTAGAAAATTGTAGCGAAATACAGGAAGATCTGCAGCGGATAGGCACTTGGTGCAGGGAGTGGCAACTGACCCTTAACATAGACAAATGTAATGTATTGCGAATACATAGAAAGAAGGGTCCTTTATTGTATGATTATATGATAGCGGAACAAACACTGGTAGCAGTTACTTCTGTAAAATATCTGGGAGTATGCGTACGGAACGATTTGAAGTGGAATGATCATATAAAACTAATTGTTGGTAAGGCGGGTACCAGGTTGAGATTCATTGGGAGAGTGCTTAGAAAATGTAGTCCATCAACAAAGGAGGTGGCTTACAAAACACTCGTTCGACCTATACTTGAGTATTGCTCATCAGTGTGGGATCCGTACCAGGTCGGGTTGACGGAGGAGATAGAGAAGATCCAAAGAAGAGCGGCGCGTTTCGTCACTGGGTTATTTGGTAACCGTGATAGCGTTACGGAGATGTTTAATAAACTCAAGTGGCAGACTCTGCAAGAGAGGCGCTCTGCATCGCGGTGTAGCTTGCTCGCCAGGTTTCGAGAGGGTGCGCTTCTGGATGAGGTATCGAATATATTGCTTCCCCCTACTTATACTTCCCGAGGAGATCACGAATGTAAAATTAGAGAGATTAGAGCGCGCACGGAGGCTTTCAGACAGTCGTTCTTCCCGCGAACCATACGCGACTGGAACAGGAAAGGGAGGTAATGACAGTGGCACGTAAAGTGCCCTCCGCCACACACCGTTGGGTGGCTTGCGGAGTATCAATGTAGATGTAGATACCAGGAGGGTAATACGGAACGCCGTGCTGGATCCCAACGGCCTCGTATCACTAGCACGCGAGATGACAGGCATCTTATCAGCATGGCTGTAACGGATCCCTGAGTGAACAGATGGGGACGTGTGCAAGACAACAACCATCTGCACGAACAGTTCGACGACGTTTGCAGCAGCATGGACTATCGGCTCGGAGACCATGGCTGCGGTTACCCTTGACGCTGCATCACAGACAGGAGCGTCTGCGATGGTGTACTCAACGGCGAACGTGGGTATACGAATGGCAAAACGTCATTTTTTCGGACGAATCCAGGTTCTGTTTACAGCATCATGAAGGTCGCATCCGTGTTTGGCGAAATAGCGGTGAACGCACGTTGGAAGCGTGTATTCGTCATCGCCATACTGGCGTATCACCTGGTGTGAAGGTATGGGGTGCCATTGGTTACTCGTCTCGGTCACCTCTTGTTCGCATTGACGGCTCTTTGAACAGTGGAAGTTACATTTCAGATGTGTTACGACCAGTGGCTCTACCCTTCATTCGATCCCTGCGAAACCCTACATTTCAGCACGACCGCATGTTGCAGGTCCTGTACGGGTCTCTCTGGATACAGTAAATGTTCGACTGCTGCCCTGGCCAGCACATTCTCCAGATCTCTCACTAATTGAAAACGTCTGGTCAATGGTGGCCGAGCAACTGGCTCGTCACAATACGCCAGTCACTACTCTTGATGAACTGTGGTATCGTGTTGAAGCTTCATGGGCAGCTGTACCTGTACACGCCATCCAAGGTCTGTTTGACTCAATGGCCAGGTGTATCAAGGCCGTTATTACGGCCAGAGGTGGTTGTTGTGGGTACTGATTTCTCAGGATCTATTATGCACCCAAATTGTGTGAAAATGTAATCACATGTCAGTTCTAGTATAACATGTTTGTCCAATGAATACCCGTTTATCATCTGCATTTATTCTTGGTGTAGCAATTTTAACGGCTAGTAGTGTACATTCTGTATTACACTATAGTAGTTATTTCAATGGTCCAAGTTTCATCGAGCTATGTTACATGGTAGTTTTGCACACTAATATTCTTAAAAAATATACGTTGGCAGGGCTAAAAACTGTCGTCTGCACTTGGCGAGATGATGTGTGCGGGCTTGAAAATCTGAATGGATTTTGCAAGACGAAGATACGTGGGTTGGAACTTCAATATAGGCAACTATTTATTTACAGCTCCTACAAAATAGATTCGTGTTTCAAAGTTTTACTGACCTTCAAAGTATTAGTAGTCACCAGCACTGTGTATAACCCGTTGCCAGCTATGTGGAAGTCGTAGGATACTCTTAGCAGTGCCAGTTGTGTTGACAGTTGGAGCGGCGCGGTCTGTTGCCCGACGAATTTGTAGGAGTTCTGAAGCGAGTGCCGTAAAGTGTTTCCTTCAGTTTAGAAATCGTGTTGACTTACGAGAGGTTAAGTCAGGGTAGAGCAGTAGGTGGTATAGCACTTAGCAGCCCCATCTGTCAGACAAATCAGTAACAGCTTGCACTATACGTGGTTGAGCATTGCAAATGATGGTCAGGTCGCGCAGAAAGTGTCATCACTTCTACGCTGGTCGTAGGTTGTGTTCCAAAAATGAACAGCATAGAGACAGAAGTGATGACACTTTCTGCAGGACCTGACCATCATTTTTCTGCACAATGCTCAAGCACGTACAGTGCAAACTTTTACTGCTTTGTTTGATCGATGAGGCTGCTGTGCTGTACCAACTACTGCTCTCCCCTGACTTAAGCCCTCGTGAGTTCAGCTCGATTTCTAAACTGAAGGAAACACTTCACGGCATTCGCTTCAGAACCGCTACAAATTCGTCGGGCAACAGACCGCGCCGCTCCAACTGTCAACACAACTGGCACTGCTAAGAGTACGTATCCTATGACTTCCACATCGCTGGCAACGGGTTATACACAATGCTGGTGACTACTAATACTTTGAAGGTCAGTAAAACTTTGAAACTCGTATGTATTTTATACGAGCTGTAAATAAATAGTTGCCACTATTAAAATTCCGACCCTCGTATTTACGGAAAATTCCGTGGTCACCCTACATTTCATTCATTGATAAGCAAGTGAACTGCGTGTATGTAAAGTATGGTGTGAATTAACTCAAACCTCAGAGGATGTAGACGTTGATTAAAAGAAAGCAGCACAGAGAAAAGGAAATTTTTAGAGAAGAGAACTAATTATATCGCTAGATCATATGAAAAGAAATTGGAGTAAGTGGAAATTCTGACAGAAGATGTGAGGAGGCTACCAGAGTGACTTCAGCTGAAAGATCTACCCGTGGAGAATGACGCCAAGACAGGCAGTTGTGGCCGAATGGGAATCGGAGGCCAGTGCTGGAACCCGAAATTGTTGGACGTGGGAGTGACTGTATGAAGTGAGATCGACTTTCGTGAAGAAGTGGTAAGGTAATTAAAAGTGTGGAGACAGGATAGTGAGAGTGGAAGATAGGACCCTTAGTGAATATAAAATTAAACCTACATCAACAAGTTGTTTTGATTGGGTGCAACAGAGTGAACACACGTAGTGAAGTAAGTAGTAACACTGTCTCATAACGGTTTGTGTAACAAAATAACCGTGAAAATAAATAAGAGATATTGAGAAAGGAGTGATCATACGTCTTTCTCATTGCAATAATCCTTCGATTACTAATTGACAGCCCCGCGGGATTAACCGAGCGGTCTTGGGCGCTGCTGTCATGGACTGTGCGGCTGGTCCCGGCGGAGGTTCGAGTCCTCCCTCGGGCATGGGTGTGTGTGTTTGTCCATAGGATAATTTAGGTTAAGTAGTGTGTAAGCTTAGGGACTGATGACCTTAGTCCCATAAGATTTCACACACATTTGAACATTTTGAACTAATTGACATTAAGAAAGAGCAGAAGAGTTCGCCATCACAGATCTGATTTATCTTAACGTAAGAAAGAACAATGTATTAGTATTACAGCTGTGTAGCATAGTTCTTCAACGAAGGAAACAACACGGGGAGGTCAGCTTTTTTTGCATATCGCAGAATCTTATGTGCTTTTCTTGCAGTGAGATTCCGTTGTGTATAGCCATTAACGTATTTCAGACGGGGAACAGTAAGTATGGTATACTTGGTTTAACGTGTCAGAAGAAGTGGAAGGATTATCATAGTATCGATGCCGTAGGCTTCTGGTAACGTTTTCTAGGTGAGGGATTGGAGTGCATTTTAAACACAAACATTTTAAGTTGGGCTTTACTGGAACCATTACCTATATCGATTGAAACAACAAGGTTACTGATGGCATTCTCTTGAGGCGCTAAAAATCCACAGTGTTTCGGCTGATGGCTTCTGCGTCAGTTCGTGTGGTGACTGTCGTGGCGTCCGTCATCACATCAATGCACTAGGAGCGCTAGGACGAAAGCTTGTGTGTTTTTAACCGCTTGACGAGGCTGGGAGCCCGAGAGAATTGTATATCGCCGTGAAATCATGAGTTCGTGCAAAAAAGTTTACTCTTACCATGCCCAAGTTTCAGAAGTTTGAACCTCCATCATTGGGTAGATTTACACTGTCTGTGCAAGAAGTTCTACAACCGATTTTACTCCTGGCATACAAGTGACGTCAGCGTGGTAATTGCGGTGGCTTCCTGAACTAACAACTGTAAACAACAGATTTACTTTCGGCCTGTCAGCCCCGAACATTCATGAGGTGAACACGGCAAGTGCCATAACTCAATTTCCCGGAGACTTGGCTCATTGGAAGAGGAGTGAAAATAAATGAACGCGTGTCTTAGCTTTTCCATAGATACTCGACCGTTTCTGAGAAAACGACGTTCAAGGTTTTTGACGTAATTGAAATGTCTTTTATATAGCGGGCGATAATCTCAGACATAATTGTGGCACACTGGCTGGCGTCGCGGCCTCTCAAATTTTCGCCCCGCATTTGAAGCCTCATAATTGTTTTTATTTCTTTTTTCATTCATCCTTCCACGTCTATACAAGGCTAGTACACGAATGTTTCTAATCAAGTTTGGGGTACAAGGGCTTACATTCATTGTGAAATCACAACTGGTTTATCGTAATAAGTGTTTGGTAATATCAGGGGCTACAATCTTTTTGAATTCTCATATTCCTATATTTCGTCCTTATGCCAGTTCTTATATGAATTCTTACAGTTTATGCTTATGTTTATTGTACAGGAACTTTTGCTGCATTCCCTTGGACGATACTGATCGCAGAAACATTCCAAACACCACGTGTGAAGGGAAGTTTGCCATAGTAACGTTTCTTCACACGAGTATCACTCAGAGAAAGAAAAATCATTAACGTTGTTGAAGATTTCACGCATTCGTAGTAACTTCGCGGCAAACCACGCATAACGGATCGTTTAACCGAAAACTGGCGCCTGCTATTGCTCATGAATGAAGATACAATACGGGAATCACAGCGAAAACAATTTAAAATAATTTTCTCGTTGATTTATTGATTTTTTAAAAATTCATTCACCAGACATAAAATTAGTAGATGAATAAGGACAACGTTATTTCAATACACATTGGAAAGCATTAGTGCAGTAATCTTGTACGGACATGAATAGATAAATGAAAAACAAAAATAAAAACAACAGTCGGGTCTCGAACATGGGGAGCAAAAAAGTAAAACTGCAACGCTTGTCACTGTGCCACCTTTTCTGCTAATCTATTTTGTCGATAAAAGGAACATAAAGTACCTCTAAAATTTTGAGCGTCGGTTTCTCAGAAACGGTCGAGTATCTATGGATAAGCCCAGACAAGTGTTCGCTTTGGTTTTTTTATTTATTTATTTTTTTTTTTTGAATGATCTGAATCCACAGCCTGTCACCCGGTAATTACCGGGAACAGCGTGACCTGTTCGTAAACATTAGGGCCACATACCTCCGAAAACCCCCAAGGACTTGTCAAATCTACACCACGCAAAACAGCAAATATGTTGCATTTCAAATGTGTGCCGTTTTAATCATCATAAAGTTTTGGCTAATATTGCTCATGTACTACACTTATTCTAACGTTGACTCATTAAAGGTGATTGGGTAGGTGTAAGAGAGGATCTGTGGGCTCTAATGTTCAGTGGTGAAAGATATGCACAAATAAGTGTATAATTTAGAGAACTCTCTTTATATTACTACAGCATGAGGCAAGCTCTGCTTAAGTACACTACTGGCCATTAAAACTGCTACACCACGAAGATGACGTGCTACAGACGCGAAATTTAACCGACAGGAAGAAGATGCTGTGATTTGCAAATGATTAGCTTTTCAGACCATTCACACAAGGTTGGCGCCGGTGGCGACACCTACTACGTGCTGACATGAGGAAAGTTTCCAACCGATTTCTCATACACAAACAGCAGTTGACCGGCGTTGCCTGGTGAAGCGTTGTTGTGATGCCTCGTGTAAGGAGGAGAAACGCGTACCATCACGTTTCCGACTTTGATAAAGGTCGGATTGTAGCATATCGCGATTGCGGTTTATCGTATCGCGACATTCCTGCTCGCATTGGTCGAAATCGAATAACTGTTAGCAGAGTATGGAATCGGTGGGTTCAGGAGGGTAATACGGAACGCCGTGCTGGATCCCAACGGCCTCGTATCACTAGCAGTCGAGATGACAGGCATCTTATCCGCATGGCTGTAACGGATCGTGCAGCCACGACTCGATCC
This sequence comes from Schistocerca americana, assembly GCF_021461395.2. Lineage (NCBI taxonomy): Eukaryota > Metazoa > Arthropoda > Insecta > Orthoptera > Acrididae > Schistocerca > Schistocerca americana. The sequence continues at coordinate 392,790,276 of NC_060126.1, read as the reverse complement.
CTGAGTCAACAGATTGGGACGTTTGCAAGACAACAACCATCTCCACGAACAATTCGACGACGTTTGCAGCAGCATGGACTACGAGCTCGGAGACCATGGCTGCGGTTACCCTCGACGCTGCATCACAGACAGGAGCACCTGCGATGGTGTACTCAACGATGGACCTGGGTGCACGAATGGAAAAACGTCATTTTTTTGGATGAATCCAGGTTCTGTTTACAGCATCACGATGGTCGCATCCGTGTTTGGCGACATCGCGGTGAACGCACATTGGAAGCGTGTATTCGTCATCGCCATACTGGCGTATCACCCGGCATGATGGTGTGGGGTGCCATTGGTTACACGTCACGGTCTCACCCTTTGAACAGTGGACTTTACATTGCAGATGTGTTACGACCTGTGGCTCAACCCTTCATTCGATCCCTGCGAAACCCCACATTTCAACAGGATAATGCAGGACCGCATGTTGCAGGTCCTGTACGGACCTTTCTGAATACAGAAAATGTTCTACTGCTACCCTGGCCAGTACATTATCCAGATCTCTCACCAACTGAAAACGTCTGGTCAATGGTGGCCGAGCAACTGGTTTGTCACAATACGGCAGTCACTACTCCTGATGAACTGTGGTATCGTGTTGAAGCTGCATGGGCAGCTGTACCTGTACACGCCATCCGAGCTCTGTTTGACTCAATGCCGAGGCGTATCAAGGCCATTATTACGGCCAGAGGTGGTTGTTCTGGGTAGTGATTTCTCAGGATCTATGCACCCAAATTGCGTGAAAATGTAATCACATGTCAGTTCTAGTATAATATATTTGTCCAATGAATACCCGTTTATCATCTGCATTTCTTCTTGTTGTAGCAATTTTAATGCCCAGTAGTGTATATTTGGCTGCCAAGTTCCGTGTGACGACGTGCTTTGGCTGCACTGTACCTTGGGAGGGCGCAAGTGCGCAGGGCCAGCTGCCGGGTAGCTTGGTGCGCAGCTGCCTCACGACGGTGCGGTTGCAGCAGAAGATGTAGAAGATGAACGCCGGCCGCATTACGTTCACCAGGTCAGTCACGATCCACACGTAGGCAGGCCCGCCCACTGCCCACGACACGATCTCCATCAGCCACGTTACGCCCATTAGGCCGAACAGTTTGCCGTACAGGGCCAGCCTGCAAAGGAGAACATCCTCTGTGGCGAATCACATCTACAATTACATAAAAAATCTACATCTACAAAAAAACCTCAAAATATCTGTATAAACATAAAAATCTATTTCTACGTCGAAAATCTACATCGACATAATAACTCTACATCTGCATCTAAAATCTACATCGACATAAACAATCTACATCTACACCTACTTTTATATTTCGAAGCTACCTTGTTGTGTGACAGAGGTAAGATCTAGTACAACTATTATGTCCCCTCTTCACTGTTGCATTCACAGATGGTGAGTGGGAAGAACATCTCTAAGTAAATCTTTGTATAAGCTCTAATTTCACGTCACGGTTATGTTGCGAGTTGTATCTGGGCGAAAGTAATAAGTTGCCTGGATCTTCTTACATTCTACGCTCTCGGAATTTTAACAGTACACCTTTCCATAGAGCACAATGCCTCTCTTGTAGCATTTGCTACTAGAGTTTGATGAGCATCTTATCTACATCTACATCTACAAGATTATTCTGCAACTCACATCTAAGTGTTTGGCAGAGGATTATAGAATCACTTTCAATTATCTCTCTACCCTTCCACTCTGTAATGGCGCAAGGAAAAAATAAACAGCTAAATCTTTCCGTGGGAGCTCTAACTTGTTTTATCACGATGGTAATTTCTCCTTATCAAGGTTGGCGTCAAAAAAATATTTTGACGTTCGGAGGAGAATCTGGATGATTTAAACTCCGCGAGGAGATCTCACTCGAAAAAATCTCGCTGCAACGAAAACGACATATATTCGAATGACTGCCACTCCAAATCCCGTAACATGTCCGCGAGACTATTGCCCTATTTCCATTTCATAATAATAAAAAACGAAGAAACTTTACTTGAACTTTTTCGATGCCCTCCATCAATCCTACCTGTAACTGATCACTTACTGCAGAACGAAAGTTCACAAGAAGCCGGACAAGCTTATTGTAGGTAACCGATGTGAAGCCATCATGCAACTGTTATTCAAGCAATATAGAGGATTTTCAGCACAATTTTCAATTGTGTGATCATTCCCACAACATATTTCGAGACAACATTACCCCGCTTTCAAATGCTAGAAAGCGAGGAAACCCGATAAAACAATCCTCCTTATACCGACAGACAAATAAGGGTTACAGACGTCCTGTGTTATAACCTACCTTAAAAACTTTTTTATGCCTCAGGCCCCCTCACAACTTAAAACCACATAACATTAAACATCACAAACCGGTGCATCAACCGTTTCCGAGGAACAATTGCAAGCTGAAAGCCGCTGCCATCACCTACCAACGATAATATTTACTTACAGCCTACTGCTCAGCACCAACTACACTACCGTCTATCATAAAATCTTTGAGAAATGCCTGTCTGTCCCTATGTCATTCTAACTACCTCTAAGCTGCAGCCTGAACGGAAATTGCATGCGTAATTCCTATGTCACTAGGTAAAATATATTGGTGGCTGCTTCTTAAGGTGGATACTGCTAACGTCTGTTCAGAAATGCCCTTCAGACACTTCCTCCCTCTCATTTAAAACGGAGATGCACTCTTACTTCTAGGCATAACAAATCTCTACCTCCTCTAAATTTGATAGCAACCACCGTCATTCTTTCTGTTATATTCCCCCACGAATGTTGCTCATTCTTGATATACTTTGCTACAGCTGACGAGCCGTTCTCTCTATTACTCTGCTCTTTGAATCTAACTTTAAAATTGCGTCACATCTGCCCCACATATCTCGCTACACAGTCCTGACATTTTACTTCATACAATATCGATTTCCTCATCCACGTCTTATCTGTGTCCATCTTATGCCTCAGCCTCTGTCCTAATTCATTGTCCATCTTGAAAGCAATTCTAACCCATTTCCTGCTAAAAAAAACCTCGATAATTTCTGTGAGATGGTATCCAAATATGGCATGACTCTATATTTCTCTGGATTTTTGTAGTTTTGCTGGTTACCATGCCTAACTGCTACATCAAACCGACCTTTCAAACACAAGTCAAAGCCTTTTTCCACCGCTATTTGTCTAAGGTTTTTCATTTTTTCTTTCTTGTTTTCCAGATTTAGAGGTACGAAATTAGCCCTATGTATCGCATTTTTGAAAAATGCTAATTTATGCTTATGAGGGTAGCATACCAATAATCGCCACTGTGAACGTGGGTTTCCTAAAAATCCCCATCTCGAGCTTATTATTCTTATTCTCGATCCTCAGGTCCAGATAATTTAAGACACCTGGTTGCTCATGCTCTACTTTAAAAGCTATATCTTTATGTATCTTTTCGAAGCCATTCAGCAACTCATTTACTTTTTCCTCATACCCCTGATATACTATGAAAACGTGTCTTCTGTAAATCCATATCTTGTAACTGTACTTAACATTTACCTTTGAAAAAGCTGTATCCTTCTTATTCAAGAAGATGTCTGCCGTCGGCCTTGGTAATGCACATCCCATTGCTAAACCTTTATCTTGTACATAAAACTTACCATGAAAGTAGTTGAACAATAAAACAAACTTTAATAACCTTATAAACTCATCAACTTCCACATCAGATGTTTCACCAGTAGCCACAAACATGTTTCAGCTAGTGAAATATGATTTACACATGCTATTTCCATTCAGATTGCAGCTTAGAGGTAGTTTTAAGTTACAATAATCAAGGACCAGAATTTCTCAAAGATTTTATGACAGATGGTAGTACGGCTGGTGCTGAGCATCACACTTTAAATAAATATTATCGTTGGTAGGTGATGGCAGCGGCTTTCTATTTTTCAGCTGTATCTCGGTATTGGTGGATCCGCCGGCTTGTGATGTTTTATATTTTATGGTTTGAGTTGACAATGCAAATGTTCAGCCAGTTTTTATGTTGTGATGAGTAGTGGAACGAAGCGGGCATCACCCCATTTTGCATTGTTGCTAAATTTATTCAAGATGACGGATCCAAGATAGTGGTCATAGACGTGGCAATATCTCACATGTCATGGAGGCAATTCAAATTTTGGTGGCAAAATATGTCAGTTGCTCTACCTCAGTTGCTCTACCTCCACTAACCCAAATGTACCCCCAGGGAATGGCGCAAATTTAAAAAAGAAGTGGCAGGAAATTCAAATTTATTGGTGGGAATATCAGATTTTGTGTGTTCACCTTAAGGCCTGGAGATCAACTGATCTAGTTCACAACACCAACACCAGAGAGCACTTTTGCTCCTCCCCTACTCTGTTTGAAATTGGCAGGAAATTAGTTCAGTCTGTGTCGAACTGCTGGACTGTAGGCTAATATAGCGTGCATAAGGCATTATTTAAGCAGTTTGTTTAAGAATGTTGTTTATTTATTTCTGTAATCGCAGTATGCCTCAATATTGAAGCTGGTGTTTAAACAATTTAGACGATGTTGAAAAATTTCGATACTATAATTTTTATTCACATAGTCAAGGGAACCACGTAATTACACTGCCCCAGATCGCGCTAAACATATCTGAAAAAATTTCTCGCATGTGCTTCATGCACCAGAGTCATGGTCACTGGATTAGCTGCTCCACACTGGCCGCTGGCCACCGTCAACACCACGGTCATGCAAAGTGCTTCTTGTTTCGCTGGAAATATCTGCAACCTTTATAATCCTTGTCACTGAACATGAACTGCTTTAGGAATTATTAAATTTGGTGTTTAAGCCATGTGTGGAATATTACCTCATATATATCTTTAAGATGTCACAGGAACTACATGTACCACTGGACAAAGAGAGAAAGAGTGCTTAGCAGAGGACGCAAGAATATTGAAACAGTTTGCGATGTAATAACATGTTTTATTCTGAGTAATACTTCCATACTTAAACACAGACTCTGAAAAGATCGCAGCAGTTTCTGGTATACTTGTGAAACCTCCGAACCTCCCTCCCTGAGACAATTCGCGCGCTTCTGTTGGAAATAGATCTCGGTACCGATACCATTGCAGTATCCGATATACCACACCAAAACGACGATATTTGGAAGCCGAAATAAATATCTCTGTAAATCTAAACAGGACGCTTACCACTTTTTGGTGGTTTAGTTGCTTCACTGAAGGCATTGCCAGAGAGAAAAACTTGTGAGTCCTACAGTTGCTGTGGTGGTCAATTACTTTTCTGAAACGCTGAGTGGGATTAGTTTATATTTGCTGCTGGAGTCAGGAATTTTAAGGCTCTTATTTTTATTTTTCGCTTTTTTTCCGAGCACAGTAGTGCCTAAGCACAGATGGGAAAATCAGAGCAATTATATATCCAGAAGTTCATGACATATTTCGAATCCTACATTAGATCGTGAAAAAAAACCCAGAGAGAATTCGAAATACAGAAGAGAAAAATGGGTGGAATTTTTGGTGAATTTTCGATGTCCTACAACTGCTGCTCTGGAGGTGCTGTAAAGCCACAGCGGCAGGTGTGGGAGGGGTGGGGGACAACATCCCATCTGTACAAACCAGAGGAGGATGGTCAACTTGGACTTGTCTCTGAACACTCGAACAGAGAAGATATCACGTGACTCTCAGACGTCATGGAACTTTCTGAAGATACCTTACCCCTGTCTTCTTCAAACCATTCTGTAAAGGCTCCTATGCCCCACACAAACGATGTCTTGTGACTCTTTGACACCATGGAGCTTCCTGTGAAAGGAGCATTCTGATTGGTTCCCAATGAATTTATCAGCTAAATTGCTGCTGTAGAGGGACACATTACTTGACTTTTAGCGGCAAACTATTTTGCACAGATCGAAATACATATAGAAGTCGTATTGTACTGACAGTTAAACTCAGTGGAAGTGGTCTATTGACCATGATTTACGGAAAATATCGCCAAAGACACTTCCTCAATTACACTCTCTGGTAATGAGGAGGAAAACTTGAATTTTTCTCCGTGAAACCGGTCTCTTCCCAGGCTGCATGACCACAAACAATTGTACCACCATACCATACCGATGTATTTATATCCTGCACCATCCAAAATCATCATTCTGCACCCTGCATATAGCTATCAACCATCAGACACTCGTACATATACTGCGAAGACAGGCAGATTGCCCCCCTCCCCCTTTTCCTCAAGAAAAATAGGCACATGCACTATATATAGCTGCAGCTCAAGAAATTTCCCCAAGGCTGGTCGGTCATCCACCGTGGCCAGCGGTCATGAGACAACTGACCCCACACACGCTGGTCTGATGCACGATCAGAGCGCTCTATGCGGACAGTGGTCACTCTCTGAACTGGTGTACAAAGGCTAGGCTGGCTACCATAGAGATGTCCGCTAACGGTATAGGTTCCGATCTGGCCTGCTCGCACCCTAGTTTCTGCAACGAATTGAGAGCATCTGCAGATCCTGGGTTTACAAGAACATTTATATTTTAACATGGACTGCCAGAATTTCATACCATTTACTCGATATTTCTGATATCAACCACATAATAGTATGCTATGTGGTTATAATTCCGAAGATAAAGAGTGGAAATTATATCCCTAGAACCCTACACTTTAGCGAGGTCAATATGTGGGACATGCTGCAAACCAATGAGTAACTAGAAACTATCTCGTCTCTGGAGATCTTTACATGAAAACTTTAAAATAAAGGGAACTCTTTGTTCCACTCGTGTTTTTTAAAAAGATCGGTGTCAATGATATATGAGATTCCAAATCATCCTTGTACTTTACAAAGTCAACAAAGGGCTTAATACTTATAATCGTGTCTGTCTCTCATGTCTAGTGAACCAGCAAATGTCTCTTCCATCTGTTTTTCACTATCTAGATACGAAAACACACATCACAATCGACGTTCTCTTAACCAAATAAAGAAGGGAAATATTTATAATGCACAGCGGTACAAGCAGTCAAATGGCCAATTTCCATGGTAGGGAATACTTATCCAGCACAAACACTTGTCATATAGAATCTTCGCAAATTTCCATGGAAAATACTCGCAACACACGCGATCACGAAGGCACATACTGAGTATTAGTTCGCTACTCACCCCCCTAGGGGGCGACACGGTTAGGTCAGCTGCGTGCTTGTACCCCACATTTCCAGTTTGGGTGGCTCAGCTAGGGCTCTCGCTGTAAGCCAGAAATGTCAGTTCGTTCTGGTCACTGTCTACCTTTGCCAAGTACCCACACACCAGGCAGAATAGCTGTAGAAAACCAGACATATATTTATCACTGTAATTACAATTAAATGTTACAATTTCAGCCCCAATATGGCGAATTTTGACAACGAGGAAAGTAGCAGTGGCTCTGAAAATATCAATATCCACTTTATGACGACATAATTTTCCAGATAAAATTTTTCATACCTCTTACGGCGATTGATGCAATCTCCCATGTTAAATCCGCACGTCCCTTATGATAAGACATAATCATTTCCTTTGAAAATGTCGGAACAATGATCACAGTAACTTTAAATCCAAACACATACTTTATAAGCCTGCTGATCAAAGTCCATATATCACACATCCCCTGCTTAATGCAACAAAAAATGGTACAAATGGCTCTCAGCACTATGGGACTTAACATCTATGGTCATCAGTCCTCTAGAACTTAGAACTACTTAAACCTAACTAACCTAAGGACGTCACACAACACCCAGTTTAATGCAACAGGACCATGTTTAGACCACTCGGTGGAAATGGGAAGATGATGTTGTAGCTCTGACAACTGTGTTCAGTGTGTAAGGCCAGCGCCAAACGAAGTTTTCTCCTGCAACAGTAGGTAGTGGAAAAGACAGTACAAGCACTTATGGTGCTGTTTCTTATCGGGAAAATTAGGAAGACTCCACATCATATAGGAACTAGAGGAAGGACAAGAAATTTGCTGCTGCGTTGTTTTGTCTCTCCAAACTACATACAGGTACTGCAGTTCGAAGGAGACCTGCATCCATCAGGGTATATTCGTGTCTCTCACCCAAAGATTCTCTCTATCCTTGTTATTTTATAGTATCCAACAGAGAAAAACTACGAACTATAAAACTCTGCTAACGTCACCCAGTAGAGAACTCGATAACATTTTACTGCGTCTCTCTTCTCCAATATATCGGGAAACAAATCCGTCTGGTGTTGACATTGGCCATATGTGGTGATCCCATTAAATATACGTGTAATGATCCACTGGAGCAGGTGACAAGTAATTGAAATCGCTTGCACAGACTAGTGTAAAGTATCATACACCGTACTGTAGGAGGGCTATATTCCACAGACTATAAGGCAAAAATGAGGGTCCTTGTGTTTTTTGTTTGATACATTGCTTTTCTGCTCTGATCTATCCAATCAGTGTATGACTACAGCTTTGTACATCACCATACTTCTTTTTTCTACCTTGGCTTAAAGGTCTGTGTCAAGTGCTAAACCAATGATAACACATTTTCTTCCATTGGCTCTCACATAAAAATGGGCATCGTGTGGCGTAAATTATGCTGCTACTGCTCCCACAACACATAGGATGCTTGAAATAAAAGACAGAGGCGGTGTTTTTTATTGACAAAAATGCAGAAGACGTCAGGAGGAGGCTTTTTGGCACTTCACTCACTGTCGAAAGTCACTATATTGGGGTTGCAATCGTAATATGTAATTTTAATTACGGTGATAAATATGTGTCTGGTTTCCTAGAACGATTCTGCTTGGTGTGCAGGTGCATGGGCATGACAGCTAGTGACCGGAACAAACTGGCATTTTCGGTTTACCGCCAGAATCTATTAGTAGTGGGACAAACTATGTTGTGGTGCATTTTGTTAGTGCAGTTTGCCTACATCAGGGGCAGGTATGCACTTACAGGCAAAAGTATTGTTCTCTTTTGACTGACAGATCATTAACCTATTATTAATCCTTTTGATTGACAATTCCTCAACCTTATCCATCCCTACCTCTCCCACCCACCCCCTCAGGGAACCTCAAACTCTACCACCCTCCCCTCGCTGATACAAGCACACTTTTGATATCAATTTGAGTGATGAATTAATTAAATCAATCAATTAAGTAAATCTGCTTTCTGGGACACTCCTTAGCACCCATCTCTTCCCCCTCCCAGGAACTGGTGGGAAAAAGACTCTATTGATCGGTCATTAGGAGGGAATACGATTGCAGTGTTTGGAATATTGTTTAATTAATTTCGACAATGTACAGTTTATTGTTTAATTACATATTGCAGTGAATGGAATGTAGTTTATTTAATAGGTAATGAATTTGTCTGGAAATCGATTGCAGTGTATGGAATATTGTTTAAACAATTCAGACAACGTGTGGAATATTGTTTATTTAAACAATTTATGGGATTCATGGCAGTGTATTGAATATAGTTTATTTATGTATTCAAAGAAGTTTCAGGAAATCAATTACACCCCCCACCCCTCCCTCCCCCTCGCAGGTAAAGGTACACTTTCAGGTCTGAGTTATTCAAATAGCCCCTTTCACTCTTACCAATCTGATTGACTACATGATTAAATTTCTCAATTAATTAACCCCTCCCCCTATGGTAAACTCCCATCCCCTCTCTCCCCTTCCCTCCCCTACCTAGAAATTGGTGGCCCTCTGAAGGATCTCGTGACAGGAAATTCAAGGCTTTAATTGTCTACTTATAAAAAAATTAGTTTGCGGGGGCTGGACTACTCTTGCTCATCATTCCCTGCAGTCTGGAAAGATGCAGGCCTTGTAAGAAGTAATTAAATCGATCTCTTATTTTTCATTCTGATCGCACAAGGAATTTCGTCATAAAACACATTTCACACTGAATTACAGAGGTAAAAACCTATCGATCACAAAGCATGCGCCATGCACTGTACCGCAGAGAACAGCACTGCACACACTGCCAGTATTTCGGGTGCACCTGCGACCCTCAGAAAGCAACGATGCAGCTGTCAGCTGCCAAGCCACGTGCAGGTCTAAATTTGGGTCCCACAGGTGGTACAATCCATTTCATACTTGACATCTGAGGAATTCCTGTCGAAACACGTGTTTAAGTAGCCACCACAGCTGATGCATAGCCTTTGTACCTGTGGGTCCAGCGCAGGCCTAATTTCTCACTGAGAGATGTTTGCCTAGCGATTCTGTCCAGAAAGCGCATCTAAGTGGTTGTCAATGTTATACTGACATCTCATGTCTATGTAAATAACAGCCAAGTTTCACTCTCGACACGCAAGTTTCTTTCGGAAACCATTAATGAAATAACCCAGATGAAACACAGGATGCATTCTTCCCAGCGATCCTAATGGGAGAGCCTGTCAATCACATATCAGCCCCTCACGGAAACAATTAAGTGTTGCAGAAATAATTAATAGTCTCTTTTGTAGCTGTAGGTGCTTTCGTGATATCTCAGCTTGTCTCCATGGGAATTCTTGTCCTAACAGGAACTGTTTACGAAAATAACCCGGAATAACATAGGATGCATTCTTCCTAGCAATCCTAATGGGACAGCCTGTCCATCATGTGTTGTCCTTCCAACACATATCTCAGAAATGGTAAATGTTTCGCTCATATACTCACCGATAAAAGGCTTCATCATGTCTGTGCATGCTTGCAAAAACACCATTAATCATAAAGGCATTCTTGTTGTATGGAAAGAGAGCACTGTCTAAACACAGACGGCAAACAGAATTCGAAGCACTGTCCTAGAGAAGAGAAAAATGGCTGGAATTTTTTGGTGTCCAACTGCTGCTGGTCTAGAGAAGTAATAATCCAACAATGGCAGGTGAGGGACAACATCACGCCAGTGATGAACAGTCTGCTTCAACTCGTCTTTGAACACTTCAACAAAGAAGAAATAATGCTCCTCTCCGATCTTTCCATATGTCTTGTGAATGAATGGAGCATTCGGAGAATTTGTAAATTTGTGGTAAGATCGTATGAGACCAAACTGCTTAGGTCATCGGTCTCTAAGGTTACACACTACTTGATCTAATGTAAACTAACTTACTCAATGGACGACACATACATCCATGCTCGAGGGACTCGAACCGCAGACAGGGGAGCCATGGGGGCTGTCACAAGACGCCTCACACAGCGCAGCTACCCAGTGCGGCGAACATTCTGATTGGCTCTTACTGAATTTACCCGCCAAACTGCTGCTGCTGCTGCTGGTGTGAGAGCACGGTCCGCCATTTTTTTTTCTGCAGATGAGACTTTCAGCGGCTAAAGTATTGTAAAACTATTGCACTGACATTTAAGCCCTGCAAAAGTGGTCTACAGATCGTTAAATATGGAAAGACACTTCCTCAATTACACTGCTCTGGCGCTGATGACGGAAGCTTGAATATTTCATCGTGAAACCGATCTCTAACCTTGCTATATATCACCATACACTGTATCGATGTAGTAAGCACACAATTCGTGTCTGGCACCAAACAAAATCATCACTTGTTCATCTTGCATACAGCAGGTACAAATCCAAAATGAACAAGATTTATACCAGTGAAAGGAGGAAGTTTCAAAGTCATTTTTCATAACGTTTGATATCAAATTAATAAATCTAATAATTTGTAACAACTTGTAATTAATAAATAGAAATGTGATAAATGTTATAAATGTTCAATGTGACCATCGTTGGCTGCACCGCAAACATCGATAAGGTAGTCAAACTCGTCTCTCACATGCGTGTTACGAGAGCACGGCAGGAGTTATCTGGTTCCGCAAATCATTCAGTGTGGTTGGTAGAGGCGGGACGTAAACAGCTTCCTTCACATAACCCCATACTAAATAGTCACAGGCTTTGAGATCAGGAGATCTTGGTGCCCAGAAGTGCAGAGTCAGGTCCTCAAGTCGCCTGCAATGGATCCAGCGCTAGGGAAGGGAGAATAGGCTACAGTCACCACGTACTCCTCGCACACCATGCAGAATCGTTCCAGGAAACTGGCCACATATATGTTTGATCGCTGTAGCAACAATTAAATGTTACGACTGTGGTCTCAACTGGACATTTGACAATGAGTGAAGCATCGGAAGTGACCCCTGCTGATGACTTTGATTCTGGAAATACAAATATCTGAACCATTCTTATGGCTTGACCTAATTTTCCTAGTAAAAAAAAAAAAATAATTATTCATTCTCTTTGCGGCTACTGCAGTATTACACATGAAATCCGGGCCTTCCTTATGACTGGACATAGTCATTTTCTTTGCACATGCCGGAACTTTATACTTTACAAGCATGATGCTCAAGGCGAACCCTTCACGCATCCCCTACTACTTTATATAATACTCCGCCAATAACTGAATGCAGGCGATACGAAACAATATGGAGCGAAAATCAGTGATGGGTGGACATGTGCCACAAGTTTTTCTTGCGAGTGGCACCACTGTGTCTTAGAAAGAGAGGTATAATCGTCTTACAAGCCATCAGATGTTAAAAACACGATCGTAACAACCGCATTACTGTCACAAACGGTATTGGTTCTACTGGTGCAGACAAGTATCCATTTTAAAAGCTATACTGGCTTCATAAATCGAGATCTGGTATTGCTTCCCAATGAAATGGTTTTCTGCACAAATACGGCAACACTGAATGTCGACAGTGATCCCTGGAGAGTATATTAACAGACCAATAGCGCGGTTACACGTCGCCGACGGTGTAAGCTCGTAATGAAATCATCGAATTTAGAAACTGATTCGATTAAGGAACGTGGTATGAAGCCAGTATTTGCAACTCCCTCACGCCACCGCTAGATATTTCTCCAGTATTTGTAATGCATTGTGTCTCCAAGCCAGGTAAGTGGTTTTGTGATATGTCGACTGGGAAAAGGAGGTGGTTAATTGAGAATAATCACATCAGTAGATGGTGTGTTCATTGAGGTCATAAAAAATGTTCACTAGCTATTCAGTTTTATACTGTTACGCTTTCTGGTACAAATGCTGTCTGGAATTTGGAGTCAAGTCCATCCGTTCAACCACATACGTGCATTGGATCCTATGGTGAAGTCTTTTAATGATTACAACCACTAGTGGATCATATTCGTGGCATTCTCATATTTCGAGACGAGTCACTTTTTTCGAACCTATCTGCTACAGTAAAATTCCAACGTGGATTTACACAGTCCCTATACATCTTGTAACTGCCCATCAGACTCTGCCTTGCCATCCTTGCAGCTCTGCGCATGTGATCGTTCCGGTTTAAGTTGGAACTGAGCAGAAGTTGGAGAGAGCTGTATCTACCAGCTTCTGTAACCTGTGTAGAAACAGAGTGACCTGAGTCACTGCGGCAGGGCCATGATTTGACCATTCGGTGGAAATGGGAACATGTCGTAGCTTCGCCAACCGTGTACGATGTGTAAGGTCAACGCCAAACGAAGCCCGCTCCTGCCACACTAGGTAGTATAAAAGACAGTACAGGAACCGAGAGAGGGACGAGGATTTTGCTACTGCATTGCATTGCATCTCCAAACTGCATACAGTTACTGCATCACGAAGCGGATTCGTGTCCCTCAGGGCCCATTCACGTTTATCACCCCAACATTGTATCATCGTTATTTTGTTTATTCAACACTGTAAAAGATTCACTAACTTCATCCAATAGAGAGTCCGCTAAGCCTTTTACCGCAACTCTCTCTTCCGATATATCAGGAACAAATACGGTATGCATGCTGGCATCAAGCATATGCAGCGATCCTATGAAAAATACAGGTTTTGATCCATTGCAGAGACCAGTGTCAAGTTTCATCGCCTGTACTGCAGGAGGATCACCGTATCCCAATGACTATCAGTCGCAAGAGAGGATCACTGTGTCATTGTTTGAAACATTGTTTTTTTTTCTGCTGTAACACGCTTTGTACACTAGCATACATTTTGTTTTTTCATCCACGACTTCTAGGGCTGCATCAGGTTCTAAACTGACATTAACACGTTCTGACCCATTGCCTCCCACAGAAAACTAGGCAACACATGGTGTAAATCATTTAAAGTTACACTATGTCATCAAAAGTATCCGGACACCTGGCTGAAAACGACTTTCATGTTCCTGGCGCCCTCCATCGGTAATACTGGAATTCAATACGGTGTTGGTCCACCGTTAGCCTTGATGACAGCTTCCACTTTTGCAGGCATACGTACAATCAGGTCCTGGAAGGGTTCTTGGGGAATGGCAGCCCATTTATCACAGAGTGCTGCACTGAGCAGTGGTATCGATGTCTGTCGGTGACGCCTGGCAGTAAATCGGCGTTCCAAAACATCCAAAAGGTGTTCTACTGGATTCAGGTCAGGATTCTGTGTAGGCCAGTCCATCACAGGGATGTTATTGTCGAGCAACCTCTCCGCCACAGGCCGTGTTTTATAAACAAGAAGGTAATTAAAACATCAATGTAGGCCTGTGCTGTGATAGTGCCACGCAAAACTACAAGGGTACAAGGCCCCTCCATGAAAAACACGACCACACCATAAAACCACCGCCTCCGAATTCTACTACTGCCTGTACACAAGTTGGCAGATCAAGTTCACTGAGCATTCGCCATACCGACTCCCTGCTATCGGATCGCCACATTGTGTACCGTGATTCGTCACCCCACACAACGTTTTTCCTCGTTTCAATCGTCCAATGTTTACGCTTCTTACAAAAAGCGTGGCATCGTTTTGCATTTACTAGTGTGATATATGGCTTATGAGCAGCCGCTTGACCGTGAAATCCTCCTCCCTAACTGTCATAGTACTTGCAGTGGATCATGATACAGTCTGGAATTACTGTGTGATGGTCTGGATAGATCTCTTCCTATTACACGTTACGACCCTCTTCAATTGTCGGCGGTCTCTGTCAGTCAACACACATGGTCGGCCTGTATGCTTCTGTGCTGTACGTGTCCCTTCACGTTTCCACTTCACTAGCACATCGCAAGCAATGGACCTAGGGCTGTTTAGGAGTGCGAAAATCTCGCGTACAGGCATATGACACAAGTGACATCCAATAACCTGACCATGTTCGGAGTCCGTTAGTTCCGCGGAACACCGCATTCTGCTCTCTCACGATGCCTAATGACTACTGAGGTCGCTGATATGGAGTACCTGACAGTAGGTGGCAGCACAATGCACGTAATATGAAAAACGTATGTTTCTGGGGGTGACCGGATACTTTTGGTCACATAGTGTATCTCTCACAGTGACGGAATAGCCAATGGCTCCGTGTTCCGTTTCGGGTGATTCCTCATATTGCAATCATCTATGCAATCACTGTTTTAGTGCTAGCTATGCCCAAAACGTGTTGTTCCTCCACCAAAACCCTTTCTCCATCTCAGACAAGCTATCTCAGTCAATCGTTATGTAGTAACCAACAGTGTACTGGCGAACAGATGGGATGGGAAAGACACCGTCTATGTACTGCAATAATAAGCATCACAGTTGATAGTGTGAACAAATTTGGCAATTTTACAGTAATTTCAACACTGACCAATGATGCAACAGCATGCTTTCCAGATTCTGTATCATCGCTAAACCATCCCACCTCCACAATTCGAGTACCATTGCAAATGCAGATAGATTGTGCTGTACGTCCATTCATTGTTAATTCTGGAACATATATATCAAAGTAAACGAGACAGCGATCTACACATTTCTAGCTCTTCGAGCATAGCGCGTAATTTACAGCTGGCCAGAAGTAGACCGCTATATTCTGCGTCTCGTGAATGAACGGAGTGTACCGAGACCATAACTGCTATCCCGCACCCATCCAAGTCTACAAGATTTCTCCAGATAAACACACGTCGGGGAGCTTGGCACCCCTTGTCGATGTATAGTAGTAGACATGAAAGTGTTGTGATGGAATAGCAGACAGTTAAGAACAATAAACAGTTGGTTTTTATGCATGATGGAGCTCCAGAGGGATGGAGTTCGAACCATTTTACGTAAATCAACTACGCTATCTATTCTAAAGTATTGTTCTAGTATCTGGGATCAGTACTGGGAATCTATTGGTAACAGTGAACATAAACTCATACACTCTTAATGCTACACGATTCTGCACTTAAATCAGCCTACAATGTCTGAGCATTGCAGTTTGCGACCGTCGTGAGGGACGCAAGGCTGTTAATATTCCATTGTAAGAAATATATTTCCAGAGCACGACATACATGCTTCTTGGAGGTTTCTCTGCGATAAAATATGGTGACAAACTGTAAAATGAAAAAAAAAAATCTACTTCCTTAAAACATCGCTTCTGTGTGATGCATGCACAATATAGTTTTCCAGAGGTGTGTAGCGTCGACTGTTCACATCTGATCAAGGTTCAGAAATTACACGTCATGCCGCCAGTAATTCTGTAAACAGGACATCTGCCAAACAGATGTATACACAGGGATTGCAGTGCCTCACAAACACCTGTCACTTACTTAGAATCACTTTAGTTATGAAACTGAAGTCTCGAATTTATACCCAAGGTGCTACAGGGGAATGGAGCGCGTGACATAAATATTCCTTCGTTTAGAAGAATGTGTCGAAACAGGATCTTCACGTTTCATTACACATGAGATGGAAATCCTCTGATGATCGAGAGGTTTACTGTTAACGATCACAAGTAGACAGTGCTCTAAGTCACACACAGAATACGTATAAGAGTTGAACACAGGCTATGTCACACAAATGATGCATCGTGACAGAACAACGAAAAAAAAGAAAGGTCAAATGACCTGCAGCAACATCTCCCTCTATCTCTAGAATGCATCATCAGTCTACTATTAAATCGTACCTCGTTACAACCCCATCTCTTCCGATCACTCCATCCACTTTCTGTCATCCTTTAATGCAGATGCAAGTAAGTTTAGAGGCAGATATTTCTCTGTTTTCCTCGAAAGCGTCAAATACAGTAATAAACTTACGTGTACCACTCTCACCTCAATAGACACACAGTACAATGCTGCTTTCACGTAAAAAATGAGTGTTTTCCTGGTCCTCGGGGCTTTCATGTCAACGTTTTCTCGGATTCCTCTTTATCTTTGATTCCTCTTTCTCTTGGATTCCTTTTCTACCAGAAAACGTAACAGTATACATCTGAAAAGCTAGTGTACTTTTCTTATGACCTCAACCAGCACACCATCTACTGTACGTGATTATTCACAGTCAACCATCACCTATAACCCTGTCGATAAATTGCAAACCTTTGCCCTTGCACCAAGAAAGAATGCATTACAAATACTGGAGAATCACCTAGAGGCGGCGTGAGGGAGTTGGAAATGCTGGCTTCATATCACGTTCCTTAACCGAATCACTTTCTAAATCCGAAGATTTTATTATGAACTTACATCGTTGGTGACGTGTAACCGCGCTATTGGTCTGTTAATAAACACTCCGGAGATCATTGTCTATATTCAGTGTTGCCATAATTGTGTGGAAAACGATTTCATTTGGAAGCAATACCATACCTCGATTTATAAAGTTCGAGTAGTTTTGAACATGGATACTTGTGTGCACCGGTAGAACCAATACCGATTGTGACAGTAATACGGTTGTTACGATCGTGTTTTTAACATCTGATGGCTTGTAAGACGATTATGCCTCTCTTTCTAAGACACAGTGATACAACTCGCAATAAAAGCTTGTGGTACATGTCCACCCATCACTGATTTTCGCTCCGTATTGTTTCGTATTTCCTGCATTCAGTTATTGGTGGAGTATTATACTTAGTAGTAGGGGATGCGTGATAGGTTCGCCTTGAGCATCAGGCTTACAAAGTATAAAGTTCCGGCATGTGCAAAGAAAATGACTATGTCCAGTCGTAAGGAAGGTATGGATTTCACGTGGAATACTGCAATAGCTGCAAAGGGAATGAATGATTTTTTTTAGTAGGTAAATCAGGTCAAATTATAAGAATTGTACAGATATTTGTATTTCCAGAACCACTGTCGTCAGCAGGGGGCATTTCCGATGCTTCACTCATTGTCAAATGTCGTCCAATTGAGTGATACAGTGGTCAAATATATATGTGGCCAGTTTCCTGGGACGATTCCGCTTGGTGTGCGAGGAGTACGTGGTGGCTGTAGCCTATTCTCCCTTCCCTAGCGCTGGATCCATTGCAGGGGACTTGAGGACCTGACTCTGCACTTCTGACCACAGAGATCTCCTGATCTCAAAGCCTGTGACTATTTATGATGGGTTATGTGAAGGAAGATGTGTACATACCGCCTCTACCAACCACTCTGAATGATCTGCGGAACCAGATCACTCCTGCCATGCTCTCATAACACCAGATACGTTTTTGCATGTGTGAGACGAGTTTGGCTACGCATCGATGTTTGCCGTGCAGCCAACGGTGGTCACGTTGAACATTTATAACATTTACAGTAGCACATTTCTATTTATTAAATAACTATTAAAAACTAATTAATTACTAATTATTACAAATTAATAAATTTATTAATTTGATATCAAACATTATGAAAAAGGACTTTGAAACTTCCTCTTTTCACTGGTATAAATATAGTTCACTTTAGATTAGTACTTGAAGATTTGAAAGATGATCCATCATTTACACTAACGCTGTGCATAAGTTCTCGTAATCCCCCAGCGTCTGGAGATGGGTGTAGAAAGGAAGCAAGCAATCGGGCTGGGGCCAGAAACAGTAATGCCTTTGTGCCGAGGGGAACCGACCCAGCCTTTGTACAACAGCTTGGAGAGTGACCTCAGTCTTCTGAGGGTGCTCTGGTCATTCGTCGGGCCAGTGTATGTGAAGGGACAGATGACTTGTGACCATCGGCTGAGGTAGATGACCTACCGAGCTTGTGGGAAATATAGTGCTGCGAGGACTATATACGATCTGTGCGCTTATGCTGTCTTTCTTCGTGGTATATATATGAATGTCCGATAGTCGATAGCTATATACAAGATGCACAAGTGATGATTTTGTTTGATGCAGAGCACGAATTGTGTGCTTACTACATCGATGCAGTATATACTGATATATAGCCGGGTTGGAGATCACTTTCCAGCTGAAATATTTAAGTTTCCGTCAAAAGCGCCAGAGCAGTGTAATTGAGGAAGTGTCTTTCCTTATTTGACGATCTGTAGACCATGTTTGCAGGGTTTAGTTGTCAGTGCAATAGTTCTGCAATAGTTTAGACGCTGAAAGTCTCATCTGCAGAAAAAAGTGGCGGACAGTGCTCCCATACCAGCAGCAGCAGCAGTTTGGCGGGTAAATTCAGTAATAGCCATTCAGAATGCTCCATTGTTTCACTGGACATCCTTTGAGCTCGGCCGTAGGAGACTCTACACGCTGGCTCAATCAAGATGGTGGCAAGGTATCTGCAGAACGTTCTGAGAGGAGCATTATGTCTTCTTTGTTCAAGTGTTCAAAGACAAGTTGAAACAGACTGTCCATCTCTGGTGTGATACTGTCCCTCATTCACCATTGTCACATTATTACATCTCTAGACCAGCAGCTGTAGGACACAAAAAATTCAGCCATTTTTCTCTTCTGTAGGTCAGTGCTTCGAATTCTGTTTGTGTAACTGCTCTGATTCCCCGTCTATGCTTACACAGTGCTCTGTTTCCATACAACAAGAATGCTTTTATGATTAATGGTGCTTTCACAAGCATGCATACACATGACGAAGCCTTTGATCGGTGAGTATATGAGCGAAACATTTACCATTTCTGAGACGTATGTTGCAAGGACAACACATGATGGACAGGCTGTCCCGTTAGGGTCACTAGGGGGCATACATCCTATGTTATTCTGGGGTATTTTCGTTAACAGTTCCTGTTAGGACTAGAATTTCCATGTAGACAAGTTGAGACATCAGGAAAGCTCCTAAAACAACAAAAGAGACCCTTAATTATTTCTGCAACACTTAATGATTTCTGTGAGGGGTTGACATGTAATGGACAGGCTCTGCCTTTAGTATCGCTAGGAAGAATGCATCCTGTGTTATTCTGGGTTATTTTCGTAAACAGTTCCTGTTAGGACAAGAATTCCCATGGAGACAAGCTGAGATATCACGAAAGCACCTACAGCTACAAAAGAGACTATTAATTATTTCTGCAACACTTAATTGTTTCCGTGAGGGGCTGATATGTGATTGACAGGCTCTCCCATTAGGATCGCTGGGAAGAATGCATCCTGTGTCTCATCTGGGTTATTTCATTAATGGTTTCCGAAAGAAACTTGCGTGTCGAGAGTGAAACTTGGCTGTTATTTACATAGACATGAGATGTCAGTATAACGTTGAGAACGACTTACATGCACTTGCAGGGTAGAGTCGCTAGGCAAACATATCTCAGTGAGAAATTAAGCCTGTGCTGGACCCACAGGTACAAAGGCTGGTTAATACAGAGAACTATCGCATAAATGGTATGATATTCTGACAAACCATGTTAAAATACACACATTATTGTAATCCTGAGTCTGGAGGAGATTACAACACGTTGCAGAAACTAAGGCAGCAAGCAGGCCAGATTGGAAGCAGTACCATCAGTGGAAGCGTTTGTGCCAGGGAAACCAGCCCAGCCTTTGTACACTACTTAAGTGTGTGGCCACTGTCTGCATATGGCACTCTGATCACGCATCAGAGCAGTGCGTGTGAGGGCTGTTGCCTTGTGGCCGTTGGCCACAGTGGATGACTAACTGACCAACCTCATGGGAAATATGTAGTGCTGTGACTATGTACTGTGCATGTGCTTATTTTCTAATTTTTTTGAGGGGGGGGGGATCTTAATGTCTTCTCAGCATATATACGAGAGTGAGGTGCTCAATAGCTATATGCAGGATGCAGAAGTGATGACTTTGTACGGTGCGAGAAACGAATTGCGTTTACTGCTGCGATATGGTATGGTGATACATTCGTTTTTGGTGGTATAGTCTGATTGAAGACCAATTTCATGCAGAAAAATTCAAGCTTTCGTCGACAGTAGCAGAGCAGTGTAATTGAGGGAGTGTCTTTGGTGGTAGTTTCTGTATATCGTGATGAGTAGACCACTTTTGCAGGGTGTAATTGTCAGTCCAATATGAATGCTGTATGTTTTTCGATTTGTACAAAATAGTTTGCCGCTGAAAGTCTCGTAATTTGTCTGTGTGCAGGAAGTGACAGTGTTCCCAAACAGGCAGCAGCAATTTGGTTGGGAAATTCAGTGAGAATCAATGAGAGTGCTCCATTCACAGGTAGTTCCATGACATCAGAGCATCACAAGACATCGTTTGTGCAGGGTGTAGGAGCCTTTACAGAATGACTCGAACAAGACAGGGGTAAGGTATCTCCGAAAACTTCTGTGACTTCTGAGAGTCATGTGATTTCTTTGCTCGAGTGCTCAGAGGCAAGCTCAAGTTGACCAGCCTCCTCTGATTTGTACAAATGGGATGTTGTCCCCCACCCCTTCCCCACCTGCCGCTGCGGCTTTACAGCATCTCCAGAGCACCAGTTGTAGAACATCGAAAATTCACCGAAAATTTCATCCATTTTTCTCTTCTGTATTTCGAATTCTCACTGTGGTTTTTTTCCACAATCTAATGTAAGATTCGAAATATGTCATGAACTTTTAGATATGTAATTGCTCCGATTTTCCCATTTGTGCATATACGCTAGTGTGCTTCAAAAAGAGAGAGAAATAAAAACAAGAGCCTTAACATTCCTGAATCCAGCAGCAAATATAAACTAATCCCACTCAGCGTTTCAAAAAAGTGATCAACACCACAACAGCTGTAGGATTTAGAAAGTTTTATCTCTCTATGACAGTGCTTTCAGACAAGCAGCTAAACCTCGAAAAAGTGGTAAGCGTCCTGTTTAGATTTACAGAGATATTTACTTCGGCTTCCAAATATCGTCGTTTTGGTGTGGGAAATCGGGTACTGCAGTGATATCGGTATCGAGATCTATTTCCAGCAGAAATTGTCTCAGGGATGGAGGCTGGGAGTTTTCACAAGTATGCCAGAAACCTCCGCGGTCTTTTTAGAATCATTGTTCAAGTATGGAAGTATTCCTCGGAATAAAACGTGTAATTACATCGCAAAATATTTAAATATTCTTGCGTCATCTGAAAAACTCTTTCTCTCTTTGTCCAGTGGTACGTGTTGTTCCTGTAACATCTTCAAGATATGTATGTGACAGTATACCACACATTGCTTGAACACCAAATTTAGGGACCGATGACCGTAGCAGTCTGGTCCCTTTAATCCCCCAAACCAACCAACCAACCAACACCAAATTTGAAACTTGAAACTTCCTGGCAGATTAAAACTGTGTGCCTGACCGAGACTCGAACTCGGGACCTTTGCCTTTCACGGGCAAGTGCTCTACCATCTGAGCTACCGAAGCACGACTCACGCCCGGTACTCACAGCTTTACTTCTGCCAGTACCTCGTCTCCTACCTTCCAAACTTTACAGAAGCTCTCCTGCGAACCTTGCAGAACTAGCACTCCTGAAAGAAAGGATATTGCGGAGACATGGCTTAGCCCCCAGGCTGTGGCTAAGCCATGTCTCCGCAATATCCTTTCTTTCAGGAGTGCTAGTTCTGCAAGGTTCGCAGGAGAGCTTCTGTAAAGTTTGGAAGGTAGGAGACGAGGTACTGGCAGAAGTAAAGCTGTGAGTACCGGGCGTGAGTCGTGCTTCGGTAGCTCAGATGGTAGAGCACTTGCCCGCGAAAGGCAAAGGTCCCGAGTTCGAGTCTCGGTCGGGCACACAGTTTTAATCTGCCAGGAAGTTTCATATCAGCGCACACTCCGCTGCAGAGTGAAAATCTCATTCTGGAAACACCAAATTTAATAATTCCTGAAGCAGTTCATGTTCAGCGACAAGGGCTATCCTTGTGTCACAAAGAATGAAAGTGCACCAGGGATGAGGAGGAAGGTTGCAGGCATTTTCAACATGGCAGTGGCTCTATTGGCAGTGGCTGGTGGCCATTGTGGAGCAGCTAAGTGCATGCGTCTTCCAGTGGCTGTGACTCAGGTGCATGAAGCACATGCGAGAAACTTTTTCGGATATGCTTAGTGCGCTCTGGGACAGTGTAATCACATGGTTCATTTGAGTATGGGATTAAAAAAAAGTACCGAATTCTTTAATGTCGTCTAAATTATTTAAATGCCAGCATCAATATCTAGGTGTATTGCAATTACAGAAATAAATAAACAATGTACTTAAACAAATTGTTTAAACAATGCCTTATGCATGCTATATTAGCATTCTGTCAACAGGTCTTCCCAGTGCAGCAACTCGACACAGGTTAAATGAGTTTCCTGCCAGTTTCCAATAGGGATGGTGAGGGAAGGGTTGGTGGAGGGCCAACAGTGTCGTCTGGTGCTGGTGTTCTGAACTAGGTCAGTTGGTCTCCAGGTCTCAAGGTGAACACACAAAATTTGATATCCCTGCCAATAAATTCGAGTTTCCTGTCATTCCTTTTTTAATTGCCGCTGTTTCCCTGGGGAGGAGGTGGGTGGAGTTAGGTTAGTAGAGGTAGCTCAACTGACCTATTTTCACTCCAAAATTTGAATTTTCTGTCATGACATCGGTGCAAATTGACATATCTATGGCCACCACCTGGGATCCGCCATCTTGAATAAATTTGGCAACAATGCTGAGTGGGGTGATGCCCACTGTGTCCCACTACTACGGCGAGAAGGCCTTACGGAATAAAAAAAATTTTAAGTTAGTTTATAACTCAGGACATCTGTAATCCTCATATGTCTGTCGGTATAAGAACGATTGTTTTATCTGGTTTCCTTGTGTTTAGCACTTGACAATGAGATGATGTTTTCCTGAGATATGTTGTGGCAGTAATCGCATGATTGCTGACTGGGCGGAATATCCTCAATATTGCTTCTCACAGGTAGTCTCTTTAGAAGACACATTGCATTTTCTAAGTGTTCCGCCAGTAAAATGCAGTATCTGTTTCACCTACTCCACCACATATTCTATCGGATGGTTCCAGTTGAAGTTGTTGATAACTGTGATCTTGAAAAGCGTCAGTGAAGTGGTCGACTGACATATATATGCATCATTGGCATTGATTCAATTTATCATAACCCAGATCATCTTTTGATCGACTTATGAATATCTGATGCTCATAAAATGGGTGGCATAGGGGTCTCCAAAAGTCGAAAGTTGGCATATCTTAAATACTCTATATTTGTGTTGATTGCATATCCATATTTGTTGTGTTATGAATCTGATGGAGTCCTGGATGGTAGTAGGGGGTAATGGGCATTGAGCCCCTCGATCTCTCTGCAGAGAATAATTGAGCTCTGAGGATTAGGCCACCTTGACCAGCGGACGACATCTCGGGCTCTGACCATCATTTATGAGTCACGTATTGTCTGTCACACAGCTGGCGGGGTTCGTTTTGTTGGGACTCCGCAAACTACAGCCACGCACATTGTTGTCTGGGCCTGTTGCTAAAATGTCTAGCACATAAGATGGCAAAGCTCATGAGATACTGAGATACATATATAAGATAGTGATAGTATCACATACACAAGACATAAAAGGGCAATACGTTGTTGGAGTTGTCATTTGTACTCAGGTGATTCATGTTAAAAGGTTTTCAAAGTGATTATGGCTGTGCAGCAGGAATTAACAGACTTTGAGCGTGGCATTGCAGTTGGAGCTAGACGCACGGGACATTCCATTTCGGAAATCGTTAGGGAATTCAATATTCCGAGATCCACAGACTCAATAGCGTACCGAGAATACCAAATTTCAGGCACGGCTTCTCGCAACAGATCATGCAGTGGCCAATAGCCTTCACTCAATTACAGAGTGGCAGCATTTGCTTAGAGTTACCAGCTTATCAGTGGTAACAGCCAAGGAGAATTGTATAACACAAACGCAAAAATCTGTGTGGGACGTAAGGCGATCGTTTCAATTAGAGCGTTGCGGCAAATTTGGCGTTAATGGACTATGGCAGTAGATGACCGACGCAAGTGCCTTCGATAACACTACGACATCGCCTGCAACCTCTCTCCTGCGCTTGTGACCAAATCGGTTGGGCGCTTGACGACAGGAAAACTGTGGCATAGGTGAATACCGATTTCAGTCGGTAAGAGCTGATGGTAGGGTTTGGTTGTGGCACAGACACCACGAAAGCATAGACCAAAGTTGTCACCAAGACACTCTGCAAGCTGTTTGTGGCTCCATAATGGTGTGGGCTGTGTTTACATGGAATGCACTGAGTCCTCAGGTCCAACTGAACCGATCATCAACTGAAAATGTTTGTGTCCGGCTACTTGGAGACATTCACGGACTTAATGTTCCCAGTGTCAAGTCACTGGGCTACAACTGTTTGCAGTTGGTTTGAAGAAGATTGTGGATAATTCAAGGGAATGATATGGCTACTCAGATCGCCTGACATGAATCCTATCGAATATTTATGATACGTAATTGAGAGATCAGTTCGTGTGCAACATCCTGCACCGGCAACACTTTTGCAATTAAAATGCTATAGAGGCAGCATGGTTCAATATTTCCGCAGGCGACTTTCAACGGCTTGTTGAGCCCATGCCACGTCCACTTTCTGCACTACGTAAGGCAAAAGGAGGTCCAACATGATATTGAGAGGTGTTGCTTAACTTGGCAGCTGTTTTGGAAAAAAGTGTGACTGACCAGTGTATAATTAGGCCTTATAATTGTTGAAGTGTCTTTTGCTTGGGTTTTGTGCAGAGCAGAGAGGAAAGACAGAATTTTTTGGACTTTCTGGATAGAGACACGAGGCCGACACTTGTGTTTTGGAGGTGTGGAGGAGCGGATTCTCTGGAATGGAGATGCAGGACACTCTGACTCTGGAGATGCAGCAGAAGGCCGACTTGCATTTTTGAGGATCAGCCCATCACACAGTGGCAGATTAGCAGTGGTTGGCAGCAGGCTCGGCCTTATGCCGGACTGGCCCCCCCCTCCCCTCCCCAACTCATAAACTATGGTGAGAACATGTTGCTGCACAGGCTAGTAGTAGAGCACAGGGGTTTTGAGCGCATTTTTTACATCAAATTTTAATGCAAATTAATTAAATTGATCACTTAATTACCCCCCAGCCAAACCCATCATCACCCCCATCCACCCCCACCCTGAATGACAAACTACGTTTTCCTCAGCCTTCATATGGCCCCCAACCCCGTCCACTCCCCCTCGCCACCCCAGTCTCAACTACCCTATTGATGGGTATATCACATTTTCGTAGGAATCTCAAATTTTGGTGGGAATTTTAAATTTCGGTAGAATTTCGAATTTTGGTGGGACTTTCTTTGTCCCTGGGATGCTGGCTGCTGTGGCCGAGCAGTTCTAAGTGCTTCAGTCTGGAACCGCGCTGCTGCTACGGTCGCAGGTTCGAATCCTGTCTCGGGCATGGATTTGAGTGATGTCCTTAGTTAGGTTTAAGTAGTTCTATGTCTAGGGGACTGATGACCCCAGATGTTAAGCCCCATAGTGCTTAGAGCCATTTGAACCATTTTTTGTCCCAGGGCTGTGCTGACATCGCATGCCAACTCCCATCCAGGAAATGGCGGGAAATTTAAAATGGCGGTACCCTTTCTGGGACTTGAACCCTGTTCCCGGTGGACATAAAGCCCAAGTCCACCCCCTCCCCCCCCCCCCCCCTCCGGCCCACAGCTCATGGTTGATCCCAAAAACATGTGGAAAATAGCCAGATGCAGGAGAAGAAGGTTAGGTTAGTGTACTTAATTCATTTTCGCTGGGAAATTGGAATAAAGATCGGTCCTAATTACATAATTAATCATAAAGATCGCTCCTAATTACACAACTATATCCATAGCTCTACGCAAGGACTGCCTAAAATAGCAATACAGCTCAAAAATTGTCGATGCCACACAACTGGTGTTATTCTGCTGGGAAAAAAGTTTCACAATACCATTTGAAACTAGTGGCAGGCACACTCAAACTCTACCCTTTACCTAGAAGCCACAGGGAAAAAAGGCTGGAATGGGAGGTACTAGCTTTAATTTTTTTTGCGGGAAATATGTTCAACTGACGAGATGCTGGTGCTGGTCAGAGAAGAGTTCAATAAGTGTATTACCAGCGAGCACAAAGCTGAGGACTGTATCTATCGCTGTCTCATGTCAGAGGTCGTTACAGACACCTCACCCTGTAGCCAGGAAATCGAAGCCAAAAGACACAGAGATACGGAAAGTCTGGCCACAGAGATAGAACATCTACAGCTGGTGTTAAGCAGAAATGGATACTCCTCCACAGACATCCAAAGGGCTTGGTTCAAATCGCGCTGAGCACTATGCGACTTAACTTCTGAGGTCATCAGTCGCCTAGAACGTAGAACTAATTAAACCTAACTAACCTAAGGACATCACACACATCCATGCCCGAGGCAGGATTCGAACGTGCGACCGTAGCGATCACGCGGTCCCAGACTGAAGCGCCTTTAACCGCACGGCCACACCGGCCGGCATCATCCAAAGGTCACTTCATGCTACCAGCCAACCACAGGGTACAGAAGAGGAGCCAGAGGAGGCGAAGAAGGTGGCATACCTGCCATATGCTGGACCTGTTTCTGCAAAGATCGGCAGAATTCTTTCAAAATATGATATGAAGAGGATCTTCTGTCCATCCTCCAAGATTGGGACAATGCTAGGGAGTGTGAAGGACGACATGGGGCTACGTAAACCAGGCATTTACAACATCCCGTGCCAGTGTGGAAAGTTATACATTAGCCAGACAACCAGGATGGTGGACGTCAGGTGCAAAGAACACCAGAGGCACACCAGACCCGGAGAGGCAACCAAATCTGCCATAGTGGAGCACTGTCTGGAGCTCGTCACTCAATGGACTACAACAACAAAATTGTGACACAGATGCCAAGGTTTTGGGACAGTGTCATAAAGGAGGCCATCGAGATCAAGGTCACAGACAAGCTAA
Source organism: Schistocerca americana (assembly GCF_021461395.2). Taxonomy (NCBI): domain Eukaryota; kingdom Metazoa; phylum Arthropoda; class Insecta; order Orthoptera; family Acrididae; genus Schistocerca; species Schistocerca americana. Next base: position 392,762,331 of record NC_060126.1, on the reverse strand, counting down.
TAAACCGAGACAGCGGTTACCAGCTCAGCTCGGCGTGGAGTCTGGCTCTGGAGCTTATCAGGGCCCAACGAAAGGAACCAAGAAACTGTTCAAGAAGTTGTGACACCGCAGGAGCAGCACCAGGCGGGCGCGGACTGCGAACGCAACTCCCGACGCGGGACGGGCCTCAGAGAGCTGCCACGACCACAGATGACGACCGAATCGGGCGCGGACGTACGATGGAGCACCAGAGAAGAGACAACGCCTTACAGGCAGCACTAGGCGGGCGCGGACCGCGGACGGAACGCCCGACGCGAGACGGGCCTCAGTCAGCTGCCACAGCTGCAGATGGCGGACGAGGCGGGCGCAGACGTCTGTGGGAGCACCAGGGAAGTGCCAACACCTCAGGAGCAGCGCCAAGCGGGCGCGCACCACGAACAGAACGCCCAACGCGGGTCCGGCTCCAGACAGCTGCCACGACCACAGATGGTGGACGAGCCGGGCGCGGACGTCCGTGGGAGCACCATGGAAGGGCCAAAGTCTCAGGAGCAGCACCAGGCGGGCGCGGACCGCGAACGGAACGCCGACACAGGACGGGCCTGAGAGAGCTGCCACAGAAAGCGACCAAGTCGGGCGCGGACGTCCGAGGGAGAGTAGGGAAAGAGACAACACCTTACAAGCAGCGCCAGGCGGGCGCGGACGACAAACAGAGCGCCCAGCGCCCTCTGGGCATAAATACTGGACAAGATCCTCCAATACGGCAGTCTCAGGTAGCACCTGAAGAAGGCAACGAGTTCCGTGACCAAAATATTGTGCCAGCGCGACACAAACATCCGGCAGTAGACCCGATTATTCCACATTATTTTAGCTGTTAGGGACTCAGGAGTTACTTTCAGGCAAATTTGAGTTCTGTCTGCTTGTCTGGAGCTTGTTTTGTTTTTCCTGCTCTGTGTAAAGTGCTCTGTGCGGCAAATAGACAGTATTTATGGTATGTTGTGATAGGAACCTACTACACCCATTTAGGAAGACTATCTCTTGTCTTTCTGTTGACTTCAGGCATTCTTCAGATCCATTAACAATACTGCGAATAGCTCGAGTGCCAAGGGAGAAAGGTGCAACCCTATAACAGACCTCGGGCACTCTATCCGTGACAACAAGATGTGAAATTAACACTGGCTCAACTAAAACGTACATAAAACTTCTCTTAAATAAAGCAGGGATAAAACGATAGTATATTGCCCATGTCAAAATACTATACTCAAGGCTAGAGCAGAAGCAGGCACGAGAAATTTAGCAGCATCAAAGCACAACCGTTACCTTAAAAAGATCTTTATATTAAAGTTACTCAAGCGTGCCAAACAATAGAAAGTACCTTTTCAAGGTGCGACGCATGTACTACCGGTTACCTCATCCGTGAACAAAGGCTTGGCTAGAGAATTTGATTTAAACACGCCAACAAGTAACAAGCACGTCAGTACGTCAGAAGAATTACTCAGGCAATTATTAACTAAAACTTGACAAGAATTCCAAATCATTAATGCTTCCACACAGTAGTTATTACCACTACTATGAGGAACTCCCTTCTTGATAAATGAAAAGTGAACAGTTAAAATACATTGAAGCGCCAAAGAAGCTAGTACATACATGCGTATTCAAATACAGAGATATGTAAACAGACAAACGCTGCGGTCGGAAACGTCTGTATAAGACAAGAGTCTGGCGCATTTGTTAGATTGGTTACTGCTGCTACAATGGCACGTTATCAAGATTTAAGTGAGTTTCAACGTGCTGCTATAGTTGGCGCACGAGCGATGGGACACAGAATCTCCGACATAGCGATGAAGTGGGGATTTTCCCGTACGACCATTTCACCACTGTAACGTGAATATCAGGAATCCGGTAAAACATCAAAGCTCCGACGTCGCTGCGGCCGGAAAGAGATCCTGCAAGAACGGAACCAACGACGACTAAGCAGAACCGTTCAACGTGACAGAAGTGCAAGCCTTCTGCAAACTGCATCAGATTTCAGTGCTGGGCCATCAACAAGTGTCAGCGTGCGAAACATTCATGGCCTCGGCTGGGTCCGTCAGCACCGACATTGGAATGTTGGACTGTTGATAACTGGAAACATGTTGCCTGGTCGGACGAGTCTCGTTTCAGATTGTATCGAGAATGGACGTCTACGGATATGGATACAACCTCATGAATCCATGAACCCTGCATATCGGCAGAGGACTGTTCGAGCTGGTGGAGTCTCTGTAATGTTGTGGGGCGTGTGCAGTTCGAGTGATATGGGACCGCTGATATGTCTAGATACGACTCCGACATGTGACACATACGTAAGCATCCTGTCTGACCACCTGCATCAATTCATGTGTATTGTGCATTCCGACGGATTTGGGCAATTCCAGCAGGACAATGAGACACCCCACACGTCCAGAATTGCTACATAGTGGCTCCAGGAACACTCTCCGAAGAGATCTCCAACCCTTCGTACTCTTACGGATTTATGGACATCCCTGCAGGACTCATGGTGTTAGTTCCTTCCAGCACTACGTCAGACATTAGTCGAGTCCAAGCCACGTCGTGTTGCGGCACTTCTGCGGGCTCGCTGGGGCCCTACATGACAATGCAGGTGTACCAGTTTCTTTGGATCTTCAGTGTAAAACAACACATATAGCTACCAAGACCGTCTAAAAGAGTTAAACAAGAACAACACTAAAGACTTAACCTGAAATACTCTCCCTGAGATATTTGCCTTTTTAGATTAAGAAAAATAGGCCATAATACATGGAGTAGGTTACATACGAGGAAGATGGTTGAGCATATGTGACGAAAGTTCAAAAATACATTACTGGCCATTAAAATTGCTACACCAAGAAGAAATGCAGATGATAAACGGGTATTCATTAGACAATATATTATAATAGAACTGACATGTGATTACATTTTGACTCAATTTGGGTGCATAGATACTGAGAAATCAGTACCCAGAACAACCACCTCTGGTCGTAATAACGACCTTGATACGCCTGGGCATCGAGTCAAACAGCTTGGATAGCGTGTACAGGTACAGCTGCCCATGCAGCTTCAACACGATACCACAGTACATCAAGAGTAGTGACTGGCGTATTGTGACGAGCCAGTTGCTCCGCCACCATTAACTAGACGTTTTCAGTTGGTGAGAGATCTGGATAACGTGTTGACCCGGGCAGCGGTTGAACATTTTCTGTATCCAGAAAGGCCCGTACAGGACCCGCAACATGCGGTCGTGCATTTTCCTGCTGAAATATAGGGTTTCGCAGGGATAGAAAGAATGGTAGAGCCACGGGTCGTAACACATCTGAAATGTAACGTCCACTGTTCAAAGTGCCGTCAATGCGAACAAGAGATGACCGAGACGAGTAACCGTTGGCACCTCATACCATCACGCCAGGTGATCCGCCAGTATGGCGATGACGAATCCATGCTTCCAATGTGCGTTCACCGCGACGTCGCTAAACACGGATGCGACCTTCATGATGCTGTAAACTGAACCTGGATTCATCCGAAAAAAAGACGTTTAGCCATTCGTGCACCCAGGTTCGTCGTTGAGTACACCATCGCAGGCGCTCCCGTCTCTGATGCAGCGTCAAGGGTAACCGCAGCCATGGTCTCCGAGCTGATAGGCCATGCTGCTGCAAACGTCGTCGAACTGTTCGTGCAGATGGTTGTTGTCTTGCAAACGTCCCCATCTGTTGACTCAGGGATCGAGACGTGGCTGCACGATCCGTTAGAGCCATGCGGATAAGATGCATGTCACCTCGACTGCTAGTGATACGACGCCGTTGGGATCCAGCACGGCGTTCCGTATTACCCTCCTGAACCCACCGATTCAATATTCTGCTGTCAGTCATTGGATCTCGACCAACGCGAGCAGCAATGTCGCGATACGGTAAACCGCAATGGCCATAGGCTACAATCCGACCTTTATCAAAGTAGGAAACGTGATGGTGCGCATTTCTCCTCCTTACTCGAGGCATCACAACAACGTTTCCCCAGGCAACGCCGGTCAACTACTGTTTGTGTATGAGAAATCGGTTGGAAACTTTCCTCATGTCGGCACGTTGTAGGTGTCGCCACCGGCGCCAACCTTGTGTGAATGCTCTGAAAAGCTAATCATCTGCATATCACAGCATCTTCTTCCTGTCGGTTAAATTTCGCGTCTGTAGCACGTCATCTTCTAGGTGTAGCAATTTTAATGTCCAGTAGTGTCGGCTTTACCAAAGTAGGGCTGCAAAACTGACGGCGGAGAGCTGAGCACCAAGCAGGCAATAATCACTAAACCGGAGCAGCACATACAAGAGTTACTGGCCGGAATGTGTGTCATAGAAATACCAAAGGATGTTCATCTTTAGAAAGAAAGTGGCAGATCTTCGATCATGCATGCAGACAAGCCAGGCTAATGTACACTCACACTACCCATCAAGTGGCTGGTAAACCGCAATAACTGGCGGAGAGCTCTATAACAGGACTGCAGACAGCGTGGCAAATTTCACGCGTGCATAGTGTGCGGGTCGCGTATCAGCCACGTGTGGGCCAAGGCCCAGCCTGTCACTTGGCTTTCCTCCCTCCTTCTCGGAGGTACCTGGAGCAGCGCCATTTTTCATTTAGAATTGCGGTGCGGTATTTTTCGGTGGGCATAGCCACTGAGTTGTGGAGAATCGTGGTGTCAGCGCTATTTACCCTTCGCTGTTTGTTCGTGATACGAAGGACATTCACAGGTCCAGAGGCTGTTTGCGCAAAGAGAGGCATTCTAGCGATCTACCGTCACAGGCCTTTACTATGAATGGCAACGACAATGGAGAGGGATGCGAATTCTCTGTTCTAACAAGCGACGGGTACAACTCATTTGCTATGAAACTTCATTACAATACCATGCAGACAGAAATTTAAAGATTCAGTTGACAATGGAAGAGCAAAAAGATACAATGATCAACAGACGGGATTTATTGTTCTGTACATTAAGAAGCACCTTGTGATAAATTCTCAGACTTGGAGAACGCGAAGAAACTGGTGGCATGCATAATACAGGTTTCAATGCAACTGAACGAAGAGTGTGGGAGACTTCATATAAGAATGCAAAGTGCATTGGCTAAGTCAGGGGGCAAGCCTGGAACGATTTTTCGTTTTAAAACTTGCTATTGTTGAATTTATGAATGAAAAACGAATGAAGAAACGAAAATTAGAACATCTGGAATGGATTGCAGACTACGTATTTTAAGTGGACTTGACAGTACACTGTCTATCGTAAGATATTGTTAGGTAACTTCTTTCTGATTCGCTAGGGATGCATTTAAAAAGAAAATTGCATTGTAGAAGGCATAAATTCTCACAAAGAAAGTCAAGTTCCTTAAGCTCACTGGCTTCAAAGGAAACATGCAGTTTGAAGCACTCATTGTGTCCTCATAGTTTTATAAAGGTTTACATCTGTTTTCAAAGTGTTGTCGAGATCGTTTGGAATTTCAGCTGAAAGAGCACCTATGCATGTGCAGATGTAACTGACTGACCTGCAAGGTCATTCCAGTTTTAATGACAATTTTTTTTAGTTAAACCTGTCTAGAACGTCTACATTGCTTGCCTCAGGCACATTTTCCTTTCCCCATAATGAGGTTGCAAAAGTGCTACAATATTTCGATCAACTTATTTGCGTGAAAAACCTTTTCTCGATTATGAAACTAAGTCATGATTTCGTGGCAACTTGAGTGCAAAATTCTGTAAAATTCTCTGCATCTGCCCATATGCTGACAGTTTGTCCCAGATAAAAATTATGTCTTCATCTCACCAAAAATGATTAAATAATACTTGAAACTTACTTTGATTGTGAGTTTTGTTGTTGAGGAATGTGAAATATAAAACCAAGTCACATGCAGTGCAACAGCACTGCCGTTTAAGTGTGGCATGCACGCAGTATTCTCCTCTTTCCCTTCCTCACGCTCAGACAGTGTGGCATGTCAGTAAGGGAAATGTGCAGCGCCACTGAGCTCTTTGGCACACGTAACCGTGTACGGCACACGAATCAAAATCTTGGCTGTCCCTGCTGTATACCAACAGCGCCACTACACGGACCCTTCTGCTGGAACATGCGCGTACTGGGAAATCTGGTCACACCAACGCAAAAACGACTACGCTCTGTGTCATACGTCATCCTCTCTGAGACCCCTGACAAGCCTCTGCTTGACTGTCCACTCCACGGTTCTTCGCCAGACAGCGCTAGTTCCCAGATACCCAAAGATGGCGCTCCAGTTCACCGGATACGAGGCATCGACCTCGCCACACACCTCAGAAATACAGTACTGGCCATTAAATTTGTTACACCACGAAGATGATGTGCTACAGACGCGAAATTTAACCGACAGGAAGAAGATGCTGTCATATGCAATTGATTAGCTTTTCAGGGCATTCACACAAACCGGCCGGGGTGGCCAAGCGGTTCTAGGCGCTACAGTCTGGGACCGCGCGACCGCTAGGGTCGCAGGTTCGAATCCTGCCTCGGGAATGGATGTATGTGATGTCCTTAGGTTAGTTAGGTTTAAGTAGTTCTAAGTTCTAGGGGACTGATGACCTCAGACGTTACGTCCCATAGTGCTCAGAGCAAATTTTAACCATTTTGAACCATTCACACACGGTTGGCACGGGTGGTGACACCTACAACGTGCTGACATGAGGAAAGTTTCCAACCGATTTCTCAAACACAAACAGCAGTTGATCGGCGTTGCCTGGTGAAACGTTGTTGTGATGCCTCGTGTAAGGCGGAGAGAAATGCGTACCATCACGTTTCCGACTTTGATAAAAGTCGGATTGTAGCCTACCGCGATTGCGGTTTATCGTATCGCGACACTGCTGCTCGCGTTGGTCGAGATCCAATGACTGTTAGCAGAATATTGAATCGGTGGGTTCAGGAGGGTAATGGGGTAATGCGGAACGCAGTGCTGCATCCCAACGGCCTCGTATCACTAGCAATCAAGATGAGAGTCATCTTATCCGCATGGCTGTAACGGATCTTGTAGCCACGTGTCGATCCCTGAGTCAACAGATGCGGACGTTTGCAAGACAACAACCATCTACACGAACACTTCGACGACGTTTACAGCAGCATGGGCTATCAGCTCGGAGACCATGGCTGCGTTTACCCTTGACGCTGCATCAGAGACAGGAGCGCCTGCGATGGTGTACTCAACAACGAACCTGGATGCACGAATGGCAAAACGTCATTTTTTCGGATCAATCCAGGTTCTGTTTACAGAATGGTCGCATCCGTGTTTGACGACATCACGGTGAACGCCCATTGAAAGCGTGTATTCGTCATCGGCGTACTGGCGTATCACCCGGCGTGATAGTATGCGGTGCCATTGGTTACACGTCTCGATCTCCTCTTGTTCGCATTGACGGCACTTTGAACAGTGGACGCACATTTCAGATGTGTTACGACCCGTAGCTCTACCCTTCATTCGATCCCTGCGAAACCCTACATTTCAGCAGGATAATGCACGACCGCATGTTGCAGGTCCTGTACGGGCCTTTTTGGACACAGAAAATGTTTGACTGTTGCCTTGGCCAGCACATTTTCCAGATCTATCACCAATTGAAAACGTCTGGTCTATGGTAGCCGAGCAACTGGCTGGTCACAATACGCCAGTCACTACTCTTGATGGACTGTTGTATCGTGTTGAAGCTGCATGGGCAGCTGTACCTGTACACGCCATCCAAGCTCTGTTGACTCAATTGCCAGGCGTATCAAGGCCTTTATTACGGCCAGAGGTGGTTGTTCCAGGTACTGACTTCTCAGGATCTATGCACCCAAATTGCGTGAAAATCTAATGAGATGTCAGTTCTAGTATAATATATTTGTCCAATGAATACCCGTGTATCACCTGTATTTCTTCTTGGTGTAGCAATTTTAATGGCCAGTAGTTTTCCCGTGACCAGCCGCGTCGCCCTATTTGTCCCCGACAGAACTGGCCTGGGACCACGATGGCGGAGCCTCACCTCTCGCGGTCCTTGCGCTGCTCCCTGCGCGCCTGCTCCGGCCCCAGTTCCTTCTGCTGCTCCTGCTGCTGGCGCCTCTTGCCGCCCCCGTGGTGTCGCTGGCTGCCCGACTTTCGCAAGATGCCGGAGCCGCGCCGCGCCACGCAGATGCGGCCCGCGGTGTACGCGAACAGGCACAGGTTCGACACCAGCAGCAGCGCCATCGGCCCATAGAAGTACAGCAGCGTCGCCGGCTTCCCTGCAACCATAACGGCCACAGCCTCCCGTGTCACAAAGAATAAGATTTGCTGTAGATTTGCAAGAGCCGTACACTATCTGATCAAAAGTATGCAGACAACTATTAATAGACATTAGCATGGGGTGCGTCCATCCTCCGCTTTTATGCCTGCTTGATCTCTGCTGGGGACACATTGAATGAGGTGTGTGAATGTCTGTGATGACTGACAGCCCATTCTTCCTCAAGAACCTGTAATGCCACTTCCTCGGACGAGAATTGAAAATAAAAAATTAGCTCCAAAATTCTCAATGATTTCCCCAAAACAAGTTCCAAATTTCATGAAAAATGAACAACCAAACAAATTCCAGTTAACACTATTATTTGGATAGTAACCAGTTTTTGTGACGGCTCCCTAACCCAAGGTCCTCGGTGGTACTTTTGGGGCAGTCACCACAAATTGTATGAAGGGTGGGTAGTGACCAGGATGTACCTATGTCTGTTGGCCGAAAAATAATTACTGACAAGAATTGCGCCAGCTAGAATGAAGAGATAACATATCTTTATTTCTGACGAAACGTGCACCAGCAATACAAGTCCAAGTAATATCCAAGAGTAATCCGTGTACTGAGCCTAGTCGAATACAATAGCAAATATCACACTGCAGTGGCTCCGCTATAAACTCCAAGAAAGGCTAGCAATAGACAATCGACAATAGACTGTCCGTCTCGGTTTTTTTCCCTTTATTGTTATTTTAGTACCTGAACAATCAGGTAGGCTGTCAGCGGCATGCTACGCCGCTCTTCAGCCATAGGGATAACAATAACAGTACACAGAATGGAGAATTAGAAATAACATAGTGACGGGCAAAAAATAGTGGTCAGAGATACACAAAAAACACGGAGCCGTTCACACTCGGCGATAACGACACTGAAAACACGTTGACACGCCGCACATAACACTGATGAATTCGACGGCACAAGTGAACGTAGAAGCGTGACGGCGGCCACTAAAAACACAAAACGACGTCACACACACGAGACACTGATGGCGATGATCTCCGGCGCGCGAAAGTCCACGTAGCGTGTGCGAGTCCGGGGACCTGCCAAGAGGGGAAGAAGGGTGAGGGGGGGGGATGGAGAGGGGAGAACAAAAATGCCAATGGCTGAGGAGATGGGAGGAGGAGTAGACTGACAGGGGAGGGGAGGCCCGGGGTAGGAGTGGGGAGAAAGGGAGGAGGGAGGGAGGGTGCCCAAAGGAACAGACACAGGAAGAGGGAGGGAGGATCAAAGTTGGTAGGAGGGGTAGATGGAGGGAAGGAGGACATCATCAGGGAGGGGGAGCTGGCGGAAGCCACCTTGGGAGAGGGTAAGGAGGGTGGAGAGATGGAGACCGGGTGGGACGTGGGAATACAGGCGCGGCAGTGGGCGGGGATGGGAGAGGATGGGTGAGACAAGCGGATGAGGAGGATCGAGTTTGCGGGAGGTGTACAGGATCCGTATCCTTTCAAGGAAAAGGAGGAGGTGGGGGAAGGGGATGAGATCATACAGGATCCGCGTGGGGGAGGGGAGACGGATGCGATAGGCGAGGTGGAGAGCGTGGCGTTCAAGGATTTGTAGGGATTTATAAAAGGTAGGGGGGGGGCGGAGATCCAGGCCGGATGGGCGTAACAAAGGATAGGGGGGGTGAGGGATTTATAGGTGTGGAGGATAGTGGAGGGGTCCAGACCCCACGTACGGCCGGAAAGGAGCTTGAGGAGACGGAGTCGGGAGCGTGCCTTGGCTTGGATTGTCCGGAGATGGGGCGTCCAGGAGAGGCGACGGTCGAGGGTGACGCCAAGGTACTTAAGGGTGGGAGTGTCCGTCTCGGGGCCAGCGCTCCTCCTTATATGGAAAAGGCAGAGGGCGCTGCGGACCCGAGCTCAGCCATGGCGCGACCTCTTCCGTCGGCGATAACGCCCTGAGACGCCGACGGCCGCGACAGGAACTGTGGCCAGCGATGTCATGGGTCAGGGCGCGCGTGCGCGAGTTGGTTGGTTGGTTGGGTCCGTGGATACAACACCCGTAATTGAATCAGGAATCTAATACTTAGTAATTTATTAACATATGAAAGAGAGATAGGATTCCAGTAAAATCAAACTCAAAATTCAAAATCGTAGTAAATCGCAAAATCATTATTATTAAAATTCGCTTAGTAGAACCAACTTTCCCAAAGAATACTCCGTGTGAGTACTCTTTGAGATTCGTGAGTAATGGCTAAGGATAATTCAATCCATTGTCACTATGTTACGAGAGCTAGCCGAAGCAGGTCATACTTCTGAATGCTCGTATATGTAGGCGCAATTAGATTGTTTTTTCAGAATTGATCATTGCGATCTACTATGACGCAGTGAAACGATACTTTAACTTCAAATGTTACGTTCTTTAGAAGTCAGATAGAGGACTTGCATATATTAGACAGAAGTGACTTTTAATTACGTAACCTGAAGTTAACACTATTTAGGAAGTGAACACAGATAGACAATTTCATACGTAATAACTAATGGACTATGGAACTTGGCGATAGTTACGAAGCATATAATTTATAATTCCCCCAACACCTGGGAAAGCTTCTTCCTCACGGCTCTGTTAGGAAGTGACTAATATTGTGTAATAAAGCAGCATATCGTGTCAATTCGCGCATTTATCATTCAAGTTTTACAATATTATTTATAGAAATAACGTGCTGCGACATTATTTGACTGAAGCGCTCGGCGCTTATATAGAAACTCCTTGGCGTTAGGAATTAACAACACTGTTACGACTGATAATGGATTTGAGATTACAACTAGTCTATAGGGAATTTGGTGTCGCTGGAACTAATTTGAACTTATCATTAATATTTAAATAGCAACTGATAAACCATTGATCATAAACGATTTAATTACGACATTTGGTGAGGTAAATATCTCGCACATGTTGCGAATTCACTTCATCAATGTTCTGTTTGTAACGTCGATACCGATACATAAGAAATAACAATCTCATTGCTCTACCGAGAAGGTAATGAATTATTACAATGAAGTTCCAAAGAAACTGGTACACCTGCCTAATGTCGTGTAGGGCCCCCGCGAGCACGCAGAAGTACTGACTTGGTAGAAAATCCTAAGAATTTTGGTCTTATGTCAAAGCGGTAGGTGGATCAAAACAAAATGTTCAGACACTCTGTGACCAAAATCGTACTGAAACAGAGGATGACAGACTAAAGGCCGAAATACTAAACGTCTTTTTCCAAAGCTGTTTCACAGAGGAAGACTGCACTGTAGTTCCTTCTCTAGATTGTCGCACAGATGACAAAATGGTAGATATCGAAATAGACGACAGAGGAATAGAGAAACAATTAAAATGGCTCAAAAGAGTAAAGGCCGCTGGACCTGATGGGATACCAGTTCGATTTTACACAAAGTACGCCCCCCCTCTTGCAGCGGTGTACCGTAGGTCTCTAGAAGACCGCAGCGTTCCAAAGGATTGGAAAAGGGCACAGGTCATCCCCGTTTTCAAGAAGAGACGTCGAACAGATGTGCAGAATTATAGACCTATATCTCTAACGTCGATCAGTTGTAGTATTTTGGAACACGTATTATGTTCGAGTATAATGACTTTTCTGGAAACTAGAAATCTACTCTGTAGGAATCAGCATGGGTTTTGAAAAAGACGATCGTGTGAAACCCAGCTCGCGCTATTCGTCCACGAGACTCAGAGGGCCATAGACACCGGTTCCCAGGTAGATGCCGTGTTTCTTGTCTTCCGCAATGCGTTCGATACAGTTCCCCACAGTCGTTTAATGAACAAAGTAAGAGCATACGGACTATCAGACCAATTGTGTGATTGGATTGAAGAGTTCCTAGATAACAGAACGCAGCATGTCATTCTCAATGGAGAGAAGTCTTCCGAAGTAAGAGTGATTTCAGGTGTACCGCAAGGGAGTGCCGTAGGACCGTTGCTATTCACAATATACATAAATGACCTTGTGGATGACACTGAGGCTTTTTGCGGATGATGCTGTGGTATATCGAGAGGTTGTAACAATGGAAAATTGTACTGAAATGCAGGAGGATCTGCAGCGAATCGACGCATGGTGCAGGGAATGGCAATTGAATCTCAATGTAGACAAGTGTAATGTGCTGCGAATACATGGAAAGAAACCTCCCATATCATTTAGCTACAATATAGCAGGTCAGCAACTTGAAGCAGTATATTCCATAAATTATCTGGGAGTACGCATTAGGAGTGATTTAAAATGGAATGATCATATAAAGTTGATCGTCGGTAGAGCAGATGCCAGACTGAGATTCATTGGAAGAATCCTAAGGACATGCAATCCGAAAACAAAGGAAGTAGGTTACAGTACGCTTATTCGGCCACTGCTTGAATATTGCTCAGCAGTGTGGGATCCGTACCAGATAGGTTTGATAGAAGAGATAGTGAAGATCCAACGGAGAGCAGCGCGCTTCGTTACAGGATCATTTAGTAATCGCGAAAGCGTTACGGAGATGATAGATAAACTCCAGTGGAAGACTCTGTAGGAGAGACGCTCAGTAGCTCGGTACGGGCTTTTGTTGAAGTTTCGAGAACATACCTTCACCGAGGAGTCAAGCAGTATATTGCTCCCCACTACGTATATCTCGCGAAGAGACCATGAGGATAAAATCAGAGAGATTAGAGCCCACACAGAGGCATACCGACAATCCTTCTTTCCACGAACAATACGAGACTGGAATAGAATGGAGAACCGATAGAGGTACTCAAGGTACCCTCCACCACATACCGTCAGGTGGCTTGAGGAGTATGAATGTAGATGTAGATGTAGACGTGCCGCAACACGACGTGGGGTGGACTCGACTAATGTCTGAAGTAGTGCTGGAGGGAATAGACATCAAGAATCCTGCAGGGCTGTCCATAAATCCGTGAGAGTACGAAGGGGTGGACATCTCTTTTGAACAGCATGTTGCAAGGCTTCCCAGACATGCTCAATAATGTTCATGTCTGGGGAGTTTGGTGGCCATCGGAAGTGTTTAAACTCAGAAGAGTATTCCTGAAGCCATTCTGTAGCAATTGTGGATGTGAGGGGTGTCGCTTGTCCTGCTGAAATTGTCCAAGTGCGTCGGAATCACAATGGACATGAATGGATACAGGTAACCAGACAGGATGCTTACGTATGCGTCACCTGTCAGGGTAATATCTAGACGTATCAGGTTTTAAGGTGGCACGTAGGTCTGCTCCGGTAAACTGAAAGGTCGGCCGAACGAAGGAAATGAGTAGGAGCAGGAAAAGGCAAAACACGTCGTTACTGCTTGTCAAATGATAGATGTTTACTATAGGCAAAAACAAGTTGATAAACGGTTACATAATTTTTCAATGAGGTGCGAAGTGTCCCGGCCGTCTGCTCTTGATGAAATGGGCAGAATCTGGAGCGGAGCTCGTAGAGCTCTCCCGCTTCAGCTAGAGTGCGCTGTCGTCGGTGTCTGTCGTAGTGCCAACTTTGCAACTTGTATTTAAGCCGTGGCATCTTAGCTATCAATACCACATCAGGGATCCCATATCATTCCATCTGCACAGGCCCCACACCATCACAGAGCATCCAGCAGCTTGAACAGTCCCCTGCTGACATGCAGGGTCCATGGGTCCATGAAGTTGTCCCCACATCCGTACACATCCATCCACTCGATACAATTTGAAACGAGACTTGTCCGACCAGGCAACATGTTTCCAGTCACCAACAGTCCAATGACGGGCCCAAACGAGGCGTAAAGCTTTGTGTCGTGCAGTCATCAAGGGTGCATGAGTGGGTCTTAAGGTCCGAAAGCCCAGGTCGATGATGTTTCGTTGAATGATTCGCACGCTGACGCTTGTCGATGGCTCAGTATTGAAATCTGCAGCAGTTTGCGGACGAGTTGCGCTCCTGTCACGCTGAACGATTGTCTTCAGTCGTCGTCGGTCCCTTTGTTGCAGGATCTTTTTCCGGCCGCGGTTATGTCGGAGATTTGTTGTTTTACTGGATTCCTGATGCTCACGGTACACTGGTGAAATGGTCGTACGAGAGAGTCCCCACTTCATCGCTACCTCGGAGATGCTGTGTCCCATCGGTCGTGCTCCGACCATAGCACCACGCTGAAACTCACTTAAACCTTGATAACCTGCCATTGTAGCAGCATTTCTCTATCTATCAACTGCGCCAGACACTTGTCGTCTTGCCGACCGCAGCGCCGTACGTTCTCCGTAAACATATCTCCCTATTTGAATATGGATGCCTATACCAGTTTCTTTGGCGCTTCAATCTATTTATTTACTAACATTACAGCCTTGGTAACTATGGTGAATCGTTTGCTGCTAAAAATTAGTAACAAGTTGCATACAGACTCTTCGTGTTTTTCTAGAAATTCTCTTAGCGCTGTTATTTTTCTTATCTTTTAAATAATGACATTGTTAATTTAAAATATGTGCTGCATAAAGTACAATCTGGAAAATGAAAAATCTTTACTTTATTCTTAGGAAGAAATAATAGAATAGAGGAAAGATATAGATGATAAAAGAGGTCTATTTACCTGGCCATTTCAAGAGGGACGGCTTCAATAAACAGTTAGAGCCTGTCTCACCCGAGTTAGCGTATTCTATTGTACTATGGTTACAACTGTATGTACTTAGGTGGCGAGATTAACTCTATGTGGTTTGTGTATGAGGCTTAACAGTAGTATTTGTTATTACAATTCCTTCGGCCATTTGCTCGTACCGTAAGTGGGAGAGGAGCTCTGTGGACGGCGACCTTGAGCCTCGTCTCTCCGAAAGGCACTTCTTATCTATATTGTGCTTTCATCTTTGTGTAGTTAAGATTTATGATACTTCATATGTATGTTTATACACAATGTTATGAAATTCACATGTTTTACGATTAGCATCTAATACAGTTTACATATTAACAAATTACATGTTTGAAAATAATGAGGCAAAAAAATTAAGAATTACTTGTTTTACTCTGTACAAACAGGAAAATTCGTCGTTTAATATTTTATTACTAACTTATTACTTGTAGTTTTGTTACAGTCATGTGATCTTTTTTAAAAAATCTTATGGGACTTAACTGCTATGCTCATCAGTCCCTAAGGTTACACACTACTTAACCTAAATTATCCTAAGGACAAACACACACACCCATGCTCGAGGGAGGACTCGAACCTCCGCTGGGACCAGCCTCACAGTCCATGACTGCAGCGCCTTAGACCGCTCGAGTCATGTGATCTGCTGCTATGTCTTATATGTATCTGTATCTGATGAAACTGATGTCATCATCTGTTCCCATATCAGTGTTTGAATCTCTGTTGTCCCATGCATCATCTTGAGGTGTAGGGTTTGCGCCTGGTCGCGATTTTTTATATGGTCGTTGCTGATTGTAAGTCTCGTGCAGACTACTTGATATTTCATCAGTAATCCAGTTAGGCATGCAACATTTATCTGGGTCTCTTAAAGCTTGCCCTATTTCTTCGATTTCTGTCATCGGTGTTATGTGTGTGTGTGTGTGTGTGAGCCCCACATTGTGTTGTGTGGTCGGGGGATGCCTGTTCCCCACATTCAAATGAATCACTTGCGGTGCAGCTGTGTAGGGCGAGGGCCATGGCCCCTCAGCATATGTACCATACCGAGACTTGGGTGAACATGTATGATCCTCAAACGTTCCTGGATATTCGAGAAGAAGGAGAAGACCCGACGATCCTTGTCAGATGTATCCTACTTTTCCCTTTGCCATGTCTCAACCTTCCAGAGATTTAATTCTTTTTTTTTTTTTTTTTTTTTTTTTTTTTTAAATGTGCTCCTCTGCTCTCTCGTGTACCTTGACCAGTTTTCTCCGTTAGTTCTTAGTTCTGAGAAATACGTCGTGAGTGACATCCGATGTGACCAGGCACTTGCTGCGAAGCACGGAAGAGACTCAAAGAGGGTTGTGTGATACATTCGCAGCATCTTCAATGATAGTCTGTAGTGAGCTGAGTTAAGCGTGGCAACATCGTGCGTTAGTCTTCTCGCTTTTTCAGTTGTAAGTCTTACGTGCTCGTTGAATGACAACCGTTCGCCAAGTACATGGCAAGGTATCTTGTTGTCATTTTTCTCTGCATGCTAGTGTTGTTGAGCGTAATGCTGGGATTCCTCTGCAGTGCCCCTTTGATCAGCAAATATACTGTTTTGTTTGCTGCAATCGTGAGCTTGTTATTGCTGCACCAGTTACTGATATTTACAGAGAGTTGTAAAGCCTGGCTTTCGAGTTGCGCTCTCCAGTTCGCGGTTATTACTACCGGCAAGCCGTCGGCATAGACCCGTAGACTACTATACCATGAACCCTATTATCTTCGTCCAGATTATTTAGGTCTGGTTCTACGGCAGTATCCCAGAAAACTGGCCCATATATTGAACCTTGTGGGCATCCTTTAGTTATTTCCTTGATAACCTTTTATTTTCCTGCTTTTCATTGGGACGCCCTATCTTTGTAGTAGCCGAGTAAGCCATTGCATAGCACTATTGGTATCTGTATCTCTCGTAGCCCCGTGAACAAGACAGGCCACCAGTGACTATCGAAGGCGCCGGCTGTGTCTATTGCTACTGCTATTGTGTATTTTTCTTGCGTGTCCTGTATTATTTCCAGCATGCCGTTAACTGTATCGTCTACTGAGCTTTTGGGTCTGAAATCATACTAATGTGGACTAAGGTCGAACAGTGTGCCTGTAGTGGATTACAGAGCAGTCTCTCAGGTACCTTAGCCAAAAGGTTCAAGAGGCAGACGGGCCTGTAAGTCTTTGGGTTTGTTGGGTCCCGACCCTCTGATTTTTTGATGATTGCTATGTTCCAGCATTAGTCCGCAGCTCGTGGTCTTGCGGTAGCATTCTCGCTTCTCACGCACGGGGTCCTGGGTTCGATTCCCGATGGGGACAGGGATTTTTCCTGCCTTGAGATGACTGGGTGTTGTTGTGTCGTCTTCATCATCATTATTCATCCCTAATACGGTCGGAGAAAGGCAATGGCAAGCCACTAGGACCTTGCCTAGTACGGCGGTGCGGGTCTCCGGTATCGTCCCCTTCACTCCTCATAGTATGGAACCTCATCATCATCACTATGTTCCATATGGCGGGGATCCTACCTTGCAGCGACGCTTCATTCAGTATCACTGTCAAGAAAGTGGTGATCTGTACGACTGTATTTTCCTAGTGCATGCCATCTTGACAAGGGGTCTTCTTATTCTTTAACTTTTTAATTGCTACCGCTACCTCTTTTTGGGCAAATTGGACAGTAACAGGTTCTTTTGTGTGGGTATCATCCATTTGTTTTATAAATCTGTGTGATGTTGCTAGTCATTCGTCTTTTCGCCATCGGGGAGAAGCTTGTTCAGTACGTACTCTGCAGAACGTGTCTAGCCACCTGTATAGTGCCGTTTGTGTGCCAAAGAGTTGGCAGTACTGTAGGCGTCTTTACCTTAACTGTTAAGGTTCCCCCCATACACTTCCCACCTTGTCTTGTATAGTTAAGTTTTACGTATTTGCTTTGCATAGCTGTGTAGTTCCAGTATTACTTCCCTGTCTTGTGCTGTGTTGGCCACTGGGATCTGGAGTGGGGTCGATGTTTTAACTCACCCCAGAGGTTTTGGGTTCAGGTCAGTCCATTTCAGAATGTTATGGCCCAGGAATGTTATGGTCCGCTAATCGTTGCCTCACAGATGCTGTTTTATGGCTGGGTGCATTGTCATGCTGATATAAACACTGATCCGCTCTGAACTGTTCCTCTACTGTGCGCAGAACACAGTGCAGTAGAATGTGTTCATATCCTTCCGCATTAAGCGTTTTCTTGAACAAAGTAAGTGGCTACAACCTAACCACGAAAAGCTCCTGCATACACCTAGTCCATACTTCGCTGCTTCCACTACACACGACGGCAGATTCATTGACACAGTTCGCGCTTAACTCCTCTTGCTTCGGCAACGTCCGGCACCACGTGGTCGGCCTGCCGATCGGCCCGCGCCCTGCGCCGCCGCCGTTCTCCAGGAATTCCCCAAGCCAAACCCTTCCATCGGACTGCCACAACATATAGCGTGATTCATTATTCCAAAATAACTCGTTTCACTGTCCAGTGACGTCGCTATTTAGACCACCTCAAGTTTCACACAACACTGACTACAGAAATGAGTGCCTAATGAGGAGCTGATCGACCACTGTACCCCAGACGAAGCACAGTTGTCTGCTAGCTGGAGTACTCGTACGGCCTTGGAACTCACGAGTGATTCGTCGCGCAAATTTCATCAGCCTTCTTTTCAACCATCCTCCACGGTGCTCGACAGTCCCTGTCCGTAAGAACGAGGTGCATTCAAGTTCTAAGGCCTCCGATTTTTTTTCTCCGGACTGGAAAGAGATAGAAACATGCGCATTGTTTTAAAATGAGGCCGCGTTCATTGTCAATACGTCCCAGAGATGGCAGCACCGTATGGCAGATAGAATGAGAATGAGAACGGTTTTAAATAAAATGGCGACGTTTTCCTTACTTGAACAGCGTGCTATCATTCGTTTTCTGAATTTGCGTGGTGTGAAACCAACTGAAATTCAACGACAGTTGAAGGAGACATGTGGTGATGGAGTTATGGATGTGTCGAAAGTGCGTTCGTGGGTGTGACAGTTTAATGAAGGCAGAACATCGTGTGACAACAAACCGAAACAACCTCGGGCTCGCACAAGCCGGCCTGACGACATGATCGAGAAAGTGGAGAGAATTGTTTTGGGGGATCGCCGAATGACTGTTGAACAGATCGCCTCCAGAGTTGGCATTTCTGTGGGTTCTGTGCACACAGTCCTGCATAACGACCTGAAAATGCGAAAAGTGTCATCCAGGTGGGTGCCACGAATGCTGACGGACGACCACACGGCTGCCCGTGTGGCATGTTGCCAAGCAATGTTGACGCGCAACGACAGCACGAATGGGACTTTCTTTTCGTCGGTTGTGACAATGGATGAGACGTGGATGCCATTTTTCAATCCAGAAACAAAGCGCCAGTCAGCTCAATGGAAGCACACAGATCCACCGCCACCAAAAAAATTTCGGGTAACCGCCAGTGCTGAAAAAATGATGGTGTCCATGTTCTGGGACAGCGAGGGCGTAATCCTTAACCATTGCGTTCCAAAGGGCACTACGGTAACAGGTGCATCCTACGAAAATGTTTTGAAGAACAAATTCCTTCCTGCACTGCAACAAAAACGTCCGGGTAGGGCTGCGCGTTTGCTGTTTCACCAAGACAACGCACCCGCACATCGAGCTAACGTTACGCAACAGTTTCTTCGTGTTAACAACTTTGAAGTGATTTCTCATGCTCCCTACTCACCTGACCTGGCTCCTAGTGACTTCTGGCTTTTACCAACAATGAAAGACACTCTCCGTGGCCGCACATTTACCAGCCGTGCTGCTATTGCCTCAGCGATTTTCCAGTGGTCAAAACAGACTCCTAAAGAAGCCTTCGCCGCTGCCATGGAATCATGGCGTCAGCGTTGTGAAATATGTGTACTTATGCAGGGCGATTACGTCGAGAAGTAACGCCAGTTTCATCGATTTCGGGTGAGTAGTTAGTTAGAAAAAAAATCGGAGGCCTTAGAACTTGAATGCACCTCGTACATGAGGTCTAGCTGGCCTCGGTGTAGCTGCGGTGATTTTCTCGTGTTTTCACTTCACGATCACATCACTGACAGCCAACATGTGCAGCTTTAGTAGGCTTAAATGTGCCTCATAGATTTCTTGCTCACCTTGCATGCACTGACTATGCACGTTCGAACACTAAGCTCTCCTGATCGACCCACTCTGGTGTTACTGCTGCCCTACTCACAGCACAACACCCACTGCCTCCTTTTATACCGGCGGGTTAGCCTACCATGTCATCTTGCGGTCAGTTCCGTGTTATATAGTAGTGACTGGACATTTTTGACCAGATAGTATATTTTCGATGTTGTAGGCACAGAACATCAGCGAGCACACTACTTTCAACAATGGAGTTTGTTTCACTCAGATGTTCCAGTAAATTCTTTAATGGATATGTGGCTTTCGACTGATAAGTCATTATCGACAGCCATATAAAAAGTGAGAACAGTATACAATGCACACTGCGACGGAATTATTCTTTGCGTGTTAATTTATCTTTTAACTTAATCAGAAATACATAAATTTGATATGTGCATAGATGTTGTACGAGGGGCGTTTGAAACGTCTGTGCAAAAATAAAAACTACTGACGCTTTTGGGGTAAACCTTTATTATTTTTCGACTTCGTCTCCTTTTAGACTTATACACTTCGTCCAACGCTGTTCTAATTTCTTGATCCCTTCCGAATAATAGGAATTGTCCAAGTCTGCGAAATAGCTCTTAGTTGCTGCAACCACCTCCTCGTTCGAATAAAATCTTTGTCCCACCAGCCATTTCTTCAAATTGAGGAACAAATAGTAGTCCGAGGGAGCCAAGTCTGGATAATAGGGGGGGATGTGAAACGAGTTGGAATCCTATTTCCATTAATTTTGTGACCACAACTGCTGAGGTGTGTGCTGGTGCATTGTCGTGATGGAAAAGGACTTTTCTGCGGTCCAATCACCAGCCTTTCTCTTGCAACTCGGTTTTCAAACGGTCCAATAACGATGAATAATATGCACCTGTAATAGTTTTACCCTTTTCAGATACTCGATGAGGATTATCCCTTGCGAATCCCAAAAGAGAGTCGTCATAAACTTTCCGACCGAAGAAATGGTTTCCGCCTTTTTTGGTGCAGATTCTCCCTTGGTAACCCATTGTTTAGATTGTTGTTTGGTCTCAGGAGTATAGTAATGTATCCATGTTTCACGCACAGTGACGAAACGACGCTTAAAATCCTGTGAATTCTTCCTGAGCAGCTGCAAACCATCCTTGCAACACTTCACACGATTCCGTTTTTGGTCAAGCGTGAGCAGTCGCAGACCCGATCTTGCGGATAGCTTTCTCATGTCCAAATGCTTATGCAAAATATTATATACCCGTTCATTCGAGATGCCCACAGCTCTAGCAATCTCACGCACCTTAATTACTCTGTCATCCATCACCATATCATGGATTTTATCAATGATTTCTGGAGTCGTAACCTCCGCAGGGCGTCCAGAACTTTCAGCACCACTTGTCGCCATATGGCCACTCCAAAAATTTTGAAACCACTTAAAAACTGTTCTAATCGAAGGTGTAGAGTCACCGTAATGTTTATCAAGCTTCTCTTTAGTCTCCTAAGGCGTTTTGCATTTCAGAAAGTAATGTTTAATTACCACACGAAATCCTTTTTCGTCCAGTCACTCGACTTCTTGATTCACACGAACGCCAAACACAAAGAAATAGACCAGTATTGCTGCAACTCGGTGTACGTTCTTTCCAAAGATGCTACCAACTAAACATGACCTCGATAAGTGCCGGTGGTGCCATCTCTCGGCCTTTGCACGGACTTTTCAATGCCCCTCGTATATGTTTTGTAAATTAATATCAGTCTATAAACAGAGGAACAGGAATGTGAAGGAAGGTCCACAGTGAAGCCAAGAGACGAGAAATTGCGTTTGTCGCACTGGTTGATAGAACTATACGTGATAAGCACAAAGAGATACAGTGGAGACACTAAAAGGATGTCATCAGTGTGGAAAGTGCTGTGAGGTATTCTGAAAGCATTTGTATGGAGTGTAGCCATGTATGGAAGTGAAACGGGGACGATAAATAGTTTGGACAAGAAGAGAATAGAAACTTTCGAAATGTGGTGCTACAGAAGAATGCTGAAGATTAGATGGGTAGATCACATAACTGATGAGGAGATACTGAATAGAATCGGGTAGAAGAGAAATTGTGGCACATCTTGACTAGAAGAATGGATCGCTTGGTAGGACGTATTCTGAGGCAATTTAGTATTGGAGGGCAGCGTGGAGGGTAAAAATCGTAGAGGGAAACCAAGAGATGAATACACTAAACAAATTCAGAAGGATGTTGCTTGTAGTAGGTACTGGGAGATGAAGAAGCTTGCACAGGATAGAGTAGCATGGAGAGCGGCATCAAACCAGTCTCTGGACTGAAGACCACAACAAAAACAACAACAACACAAATGGAAAGGACGTTTTTATTACTTTCCTCTACAGACCGTAGTTACACTTCCTCTACTTCTACTTTTTCCTAGTCTGTTTTCCAGGAATCCACAGTTCACCGCCATACCATAAAGCACTCCTAATAAATGACAGTCATTCTGACTAGGCATACAGAGAGTGATATACCTCGATTTTCGACAGTATCAGTTAGCAAATATCAACTTAAAATTACATAACGTAAACATTTTTAACGGTCGCGAATTCCCACCCAGCACCTTTTGTCCTTGTTAACGAACTACGAGAGATGTTAAATACTGCTTCTCCACAAGTAACTTACTTGAAATGCCGTGAGGTAAAGCTTTGTGTTGGACAGGGATTCGAACCCAGAACCTAACTAGATTGTCATCGAAGCACAATCAACTGTGACATATCGGATTTTCTCGGCAGTAGCTAGATGTTTTAACCGAAATGACGAGAAGAAACATTAATTTTTTCTTTCCCAGGACTCCAACCGGGCACCTATCGCTGTTATATTCTAGAGAAAACGAACGATAAAAATGGGTTTGTTACACCACATATCGTTGTTGACTGCACACAAAGAGACGTCAGCTACCGAATTTTTCTCCACCAGCAGCTCGGAATAACATCCTTGAATTTCCAATGATTTCGCTATCAGTTCTGTGTCTCACTGGGACTCAAAAACGTCAGATATCGTTAGTGTTGACAAAGAATGAAAATACATTAAAAATGAAAATTATTACCCACCAGCAGATAGGTGTTCTCATGCTAGAGCTTGATAATACATAATGAAAGCGTTAGTGATGGGCCAGGATTCGAACACTTTCATGTGCAATATGTGGAGATGTTGAGGAATCTGCAGTTCTGAACAAACAACAAATTGCAGTCGAGCTTTATTGTCACGAAGGGATCAAATTCCGCATTAAGAGTGGTCTGAGTTGCATTCCCAGTTCAGAACCAAATTTATCGACATGCAGAAGCTCAAATAAAACATGGAATAAGTGTCCTGTGACCATACATAGCAGCCGGCCGGTGTGGCCGTGCGGTTCTAGGCGCTTCAGTCTGGAACCGCGTGACCGCTACGGTCGCAGGTTCGAATCCTGCTTCAGGCATGTATGTGTGTGATGTCCTTAGGTTAGTTAGGTTTAAGTAGTTTTAAGTTCTAGGGGACTGATGACCACAGGTGTTAAGTCCCATAGTGCTCAAAGCAATTTGAACCATGTTGAACCATACATAGCGTTTGTCTCGTCACTAGAAATAAATAAGTAGTATAAGAAAGGTTACAGTTGATAGAGTTTCTATGTGTCGCGACTCTTGACTTTATTGTACTTCAATCTAACATCTACTTGGTAGAGAAGGAATATCATGTTTAACATGAATGTCAGACCACAATGCCATTATACCTTCTTCACTTGACTTAGCCAGAAGTGGTTTGCAGCATGTTCAGTACATCCTTTTACTTGGTTGACCGAATTGCCATGAACTAGCTGCCTCGGCTACACAGTGCATACATTCGACTCTATTTTGTAATCACCGAAATAAAATCATGTAACTGACACCTACACAGAACTGCCAACAGTGTAGGATGCAGAAACTTAAATAGGAGTGTTCCTTTCGACTTGAGCTACTCTATTGCGCTATCTGTTTGTTAAAAACATCGTGCAGTGCAAAAGAAAAGCTCTAACTGTCTGCCTCTCAGAAGTCTAGATCCGGCCATATGCATTATCTCACAACACTGTGCAATGCGGAAGTTCTTGAGGAATTGTTGCTGAGTTCTGGAGGTATTGTAGCTATGTGTGAGGTAGTAGCATAATGATATGCGTTGCGCACTGTTGGTAAGGCGTCCCGAGTTTGGGTGCCTTCCCTACGACATTTCTTTAAACGCCATATTGCTGTCTGCTGAAGTTATCGATCTAATGGAACTTTGAACATAATTCTCTTCACTTCTCAACCCAAAATAGTCGCGTGTGGAAAAAGGGCTAACTTCTGCAACATTTTGTTCTTTTCAGGTTTAATAGATGGCCAGGCTGCAGATTCATCTCGAAACTTTTGTATTAAGTATGTGGAGAGCGCATCATGCCAAAATACGTCAGAAAAATATTTTCTACATTAGTTGTCGTGTGGCAGTGGCATTTACTTCTTCATCAAATCTTGTTTGACAGCTTTAACTCAGAACAAGTTTTCTACATGCATGTAATCAATAAACTGCACGTGCATTGTCAGACTGTTATAGATAAATCTGAGAATTCGCATATATCGTTGATGATTAATTTCTCTCTGATGTTTTAACAACACTAAAAGAAACCGTACGGAAATTGTGCACTGTATTATAAGAAATGAAATAAAACTACCCACGATAACCTTACGACGAAAGTATGTTTCAATAAAACTGAGTATCTGTACACAAGCGTGCCTCTATCAGCACGAATTAGTAGAGTAATAATCACTTAGATTTCGATTGGGTCTGCGTTTGATTGGTATGCTGTGTAATACTCAAGTGGTATGCAAATGTGGCATTTCACAAATAAAGTTATGTATTCCTAGAAGCCCAAGATTTGCTTGTCAGCAGCCAGAAGAGTTGTTACCTGCTGTGCAGCATTGAAAGTTTTTTACCGTTGCACTATGAGCCGAAAGTATTTTGTTGCGATTTCCTTATCGATGTGTGATCTGACTGCTTGTAGCTCATTCACAGAAGGGATAAAAACGTTACACTCAGCAAGACTGGAACCGCAAACCATAACGGACACTTTCTCACAGGTTAGCACGTTTCTACAGAGCTACAGAAGAGGCATGCGTCTAGATTTTCTCTTACGAGACCAGTAGTGGCTAGAACTCGTAAACCGCTATGTAAAGGACGAGATTAGATGCGATATTCACGAGCAACGACTTTTCTGGGCTGAAAACCGTAAATTTACAATCTTTTGTTACAGCTCAAGCGTTAATAATAACTCAGATTGTTCAACGAAAATGACAGGAAAAATCAAGTGAACATTGAGGCTTAATTCCGTGTACAGCAGGAAGTAGCTCGTCGATCACAGAGTTGCCAAACATACCTTGCGTTGTTGCCAAATCTCAGTTACAGTACCAGCAGGAAGCAGACGAACCGATGTGATCCTACCGTGGGCTGGGAAGTGACCATAGCTGACGTCTCAAAGTCGCGGCAGCTACGGCCTGGAATACGTAATCCGTCTGATTCACATTTCTGTAACTGGGTTTAGGGACTGGATCGTAGTTACTAATAATACTGAGAACAGACTGCAAACTGAGCTCCATAAATCAGTAACTCTCATACTTGTTTTTATATATCTTTCGTAAGTGTACTCAAAACTAAGAAAATCATGCACGAACGTTTTCGTGCCTCGCCGATAGTCGAGCACAACAAACAAATAAAAATAAAAAAGACTGTGTCTGTGTGTGTGTGACAGAGAGAGAGAGAGAGAGAGAGAGAGAGAGAGAGAGAGAGAGAGACAGAGTGAAGGACAGAGATAAAAATAAAAAGGAATGAGAGAGAGAGTAAAAAATTGTTGCAAGGAAACTGAATCATGGTAAGTAAAGAAACCTTTCATTTAAAATGACACGTTCTACATCATTACGAAATGTCGTATTCATCTAATCTAATCTAATCATATCATATTGCTGACTAGTCATGAAGAGGCACGAATTACAGAAATTTTCGCCAATATCAGTAACCAAATCCAAACTTGAAAATAAAAGACGACAGTTTTTGTCATAAACCGGGACTCCTGTAAAGACCCTTTCGTCCTTGTTAACTAACCACGAAAGAAGTGTGATATACCTCCATTCAGAAGGAAGCAAGTGTTCATGCATTTAAAGATGAAGCGCATGATGTGAAGTTCTGTGATGGGAGATACGAACCCAACACGCAATCGGATTGTTAACTAAGTAAAATCAAATGTTACGTATCGGTTTTTCTTACCAGCTGCTAGATGTTTGAATATAAAATAAGGATACAAATTTTTGTGCCTGAGCGACAATCGAACCGCACACCTACCGTCCTTCTTTATCATCCACGAACATGGCTTAAGCTAACTCTTGCTTACTCACCAACAGTAAGATGTGTGCGCGTTTGACCAGAAATAACGACACCTATTGCGATTGTTGGCAACACATGAACAGACATTAAAAATGCACGTTAATTTTCATTAGCAAGCTAGTATGCACGTGATAGGGCTTGAAATGAAATTATGAATATATGTGTACTGGATCAGGATTCGGTCCCACATATTTACCTTTGGAGGGGACCTAGAGAAGACCGCATTCTTGGGAAAAGGAACGAAATGATTGAACTATACTGTTCCGAGAGATTCAGATCCTCGAAAGATGAGATACGAATTCGTATCACAGTCCAGCACCAAATTTTTCAACGTCTCTAGTTCAATCAAGTACAAGTAAAATAATAGCCCTGTTCCTTTAGACGGCTATCAGTTCATCAAATAAAATAAAATTTTCTAATGTAAGTAAGTTTACTGGAGACAGTATTTCTGTTTACCCTGACCTCCACCTATGTCATTTTCCAACGTAAACCGGCTCTACCCAGTTTGGAATTAAGGAATGTGATGTTTAATGCGGATTCTGGATTATAACAGCTTTCTCTTGACGTTACCAGAGGTAAAGTAAATTAGTTTGTGCCTCTTAAAAGTAAATGCCTGATCCCACGCATTGCACCTGTGATATTTCGTTCCACCAGACCATTGTGGCCACATTTCCCATCTCCAGAAGTGTGCTGTAACGGATTATGTGCTTAGCTTACAAAATTAGTCACGGTTGAAAAAATGCGAGTCTATTAAATGGTTAAGTAGAAGCAAGCTTCTGACATGGAGATTATGCTATTCTCATGTCAGAAGGATGTAAAGACTCTTCTTGGCGCCATAGCCTCGATTTGAAGCCATTTTGAAATTTTCACTAATTCAGGAAACTTCTTAGTTCGAGAAAATCCACTGTGAAGTGAAGTTTCCGAATAATTCGATTATTACGGTCATTGTTACTATCATTTTCTTCATACCGTTGCTGGAACACATGTGCTTGAAGATCATTTACGCCTTTTGGTCACTACAGAAGTAGTTGCCCAAGAAGACGTTCTTTCCCTGTCTACGGAGTCCTTTTCATGTTAATATCAAACATCAGCAATTACTCGCAGATTTCACTAAAACTAAAGTAATTGATGAAGAAGTTACTTGATAACAAAAACGTGCTGCCTTTCTTAATTTACTTGCGCCTAGAAATGGCTGTCGAATACTGCCAAACCAAAAGCCAAGAGATCTTACTGCCTTCCGTTATACGTCGCTGTCAGTTCTTCCACATGATTTGGTCGACGTGACGTGTTTCAAGTTGTGTATGGCAGAGAATGTTTTAGAAAATCAATTGTTTTCCTTTGCAATAAACAGAAAAATTTTCATTGTAAGGTATCCAAGTTCAAAATTTTCGCATTATTAGTCCAAATTTGATAATCACTTCTATAATGTAGAAAGTATTTCACAGTTGCAAAACCCGCATCCGACTCATTGACCTTATACTTAGCCGCTGACCATAAATTCTAGCTCAGAGTGACACCAGTTTAAATAACCTAATGTAGCGAAGACTGTTTGCCAATGCTCTTTTTCACCGGAAAATATGCAATTCACTCATTGGGCTCCAATAGTACACTGTAACAGTAATTTCTGTGTGTATGCAATGCAGGCGGATTGTGGAATTTTGTGGTGCTCTCTCTTCTACTTCTGTATACAATATGCCTCACCTAAACGGGCCCTTTATCATTACAGGCCCTGGGCAGTGCAGCATCATACTGACAACAGTAATGTGCTTGTACTGACAGCCTCACTGTTCGTTTTAGCTGATTTTGTAATCATTTAAGTAAAACAACATGACCTTCCAGTGGGAGACATTTCGTTCCCCTTTTCCTTGTGTGCAATGTGTCAGTAAGCTTTTTTCCTTTCAACGAGCGAAATGCGGCAGAGTACAGCCAGTAAACGATTCACAAACCACGATTTAGTGCCGTTAAGACGATTTCTTTAAACATGTCGTAGCTGAAAGAATTTAATTTCTTCTTAAATCGTCTTATGCAGCAACGTTCACAGATATCTCAAATATTAAAAGCTCTTTATCCATGTACGAATGTTGTAAAACAAACTCCCTACAGTTTGTGTCAGGTCGATCTTTTCGTCTGATAGCACTGTGTAAGTATTATGTCTAAGAGGTATCACAAGTAGTGTTCCTGTAGCTGTGGCAATCATTGGTTGAAAACGAATTCAACACCAATGGGTACAGTACTGCTAAATATTCAAAATGATTATCAACCTAAGCCTGAGTTCATCCACAAACTGAGACATATTTATTATACTGTAGTTAGACTGTGTATCCTTGTCTTCATTGAGTGGGCATTGGAAGGCATTTACACACATGTATACAATACTATGAATACTTCGAACGCTGTAGCTAACGTTGCTCTCATAAAATAATATTGTTTTGTTAATTTTTCTGGTTGTTCAGCGTGCAAAATGTGTTGTAAATAAAGCCTTAAACAAAAAAAAATTTCTTTAAGGTGGACAATACAATCGTGCTGCCATCAGAATTCTATGTCCGGCAATATGCTCAATCTGGCTACATTGTAGACTGCGTCGCTTCCTGGAGGAAGTCTTGAGTGCAGTCTGAGTGTGTCATTTTCCACTGCGACTGTAGTCTTGAGGTAAAACGCAAGACTAGTTTATACGACATCTGGCAACCGAGAGCACACGTCGACGTAATTTTTATCACCCCTCTCCTCTCGGTGCTGAAGCTATGATTGTATTTCAAGCGATTCTACAAAATATTTCGCTTTCTGTCACATTGGTAATAACAGTTTGGTTCAACAATATTTTAGCGAGAGATTTCTTGGCCGACCATCCGGCTCTGAACACCGCATGCGTCTGACTTCTCTGGGGCCCGTTTGCTGCCTACCGGCGGTGGCTGAGACACTGCACTGCCTTCTGCCGGCAATGTCTGTTCCACTCCTCACTCTCAACGATGTGAAATGCTTTAATGTTGTTGAGTGGTGACCCACAAAATCTGTTTACCATTTGTGTGCAACGGAGGCACAAAACCGTTTTTATTTGGTGAGTATTTTATTACACTAGTATGCAATACATCAATGTGGCACAGATTTAATTTCATTGTGATCCAGTGCGCTATAATTAAAGTGTCATATACTGTTCTTTTTCCTTTCACAGGAGATTCTTCAAATAATTTATTTTTTTCATGGATTCATATGTGTTAGTCAAGGCACAGAGAGTAAATGCAGTGTAATATGTTTGGTTCCTTTCTTTGATTCCCTATGGTAAATGGATGAAAAACATAGTGCCATTACCTTTCAGAACCTGCTACATAGCTACTCGGGCATATTGCTTGTTTTGAGGTCTATACATTAATTAATGGAGAAGTGAACGCTGTTCAGAAGTGATATCTAAAATATTCAATTGCATTTAAGGCGACAAAATTGCCCGTATTTGAAGCTACCCAGAGAAAAAGTAAGTCGCTAGAGCCGCTGTTAGTAAATGTCTGCAGAGAGTTCCTTAACTCCTACTGTGGAAATTTAGCATAGAGGCCCTACAGTAATCAAGAGGTTCATTCCCTTCATACTTATCACCCTGACATGTGAGTCTCATGTGAAGAACAATATTGAAATTCGTATCGTTGACGGTCGATTCGAATTTCTTCAGAGACGCTTGTATTGTGAAGCAGCTTGACAGTCAGAAAGCCGAGATCTATCACCATTAACACAACTTACTGGGTCGATCTACCAAGAGGATTTGAAGTGTAAAGGTTTTTCTTCCGATTTCGTTACAGAATTTTTTGTGAAAATTCGTAGCTCCATAAAATAAATCAGAAAAACAGCTCGCACACGCTGGCCGCTACCACGGTTAGAACTGACGATTCATTGAGCCGTTGCGACACAAGAGATGGGCTGTACCACGTGGCTACGGACACACTGCTGCCAGCTCTCCACTCTCATCATGGTATTGGTCGTTCAGCCTCATAACACATCGTGAAAGATATTTAAAGTTGTCACTTATGTGAAGAACAGCATTTCTTTAGCCAAAAAACTGAATTTTCAGTCTCAGTGTCTTAGTTTGCACGAGGATTATATAGCACGAGTCATTCAAATGGAATGGGAATATCAAGCGAATTTAGCGAGTCAATTCAGTACCATACGTGGAAGTGATTGCACTGTCACAGTGTTGCCAAATGTTTGTAACGGTGTTGCCAATTCTCAGCTGTGCTAGGAACAGCTCTGTAGCGGTATGTGAGGAGAATCCCATGCTCATGTCACAGCAGGATACGGAGAGGAGGCGTGTGGTTTGGTTAATATGCAGCGTTTTCTCCTACCAGTTGTGTCAAACATTCAGGTGTATAATCTTTCATAACGATTACAGTTTCCCACAAAATATATACAAATAAAACATGTATCTTGTTACTTTGTGACAAAAGATTATTTCAGTACAATAAAAAGTTTTTGGAAATAAACTTTGCCCACCTGTCACAAAAAGTAAGATAACAAACACTATGCACCTCGAAATCGATTGCATCTATGTGCAGTCTTGTGATCATACAGGCAGAATTTCATGAATTGAACGAGAATGTAGAAAAATGTTAGCGCGAATGGAAGCTGTAAGAAACACAGTTAACTAATTATTCTGTGTCATGTAATAATCAATTCATTTGAAAATTCAGAAGAGAAGAAACTAAAAACCATGCCCATTAAGACGTAAAGTAAAGTGCAGATCTGCGCTTTTTCATCTTCCGATCTATACAAGTAATGTATACTATTCAGCGTTCTAATACGTCGTGGGAGCAGTTGAACACCGAACAGTAACACACAAAGATAGCAGACGGAAGGATACAAAGAAACAGTCAGACTCATGGGTGTGGATCCACTTCATCATTAGAAGACTAAGCAAGAGGGAAAAACTATGAAAGCAATACGTACGGTGATTTGTATACATTTTTTGCATACATCTGAAGATGAAAAAGCGCAGATCTGCACAGTGCCCGCATCTGCACGTTAGTTTCTGTCCACACCCATGAGTCTGATTGTTTCTTTGTATCCCCCCATCTACCAAAATTAGTTTTGAGAGCAACGTTAGCTACAGCGTTCGAAGTATTCATAGTATTGTATACGTGTGTGTAAATGTCTTCCAATGCCCACTCAAAGAAGACAAGGATACACAGTCTAGCTACGGTATTATAAATACGCCTCAGTTTGTTGATTAACTCATACTTAGATTGATAATCATTTTGAATATTTGGCAGTACTGCACCCATTGGTGTTAAACTCGTTTTCAACCAATGATTCCCGCAGCTACAGGAACACTACTTGTGATACCTCTTAGACAAAATACTTATGCAGTGCTATCAGACGAAAAGATCAGCCTGACACAAACTGTGGGAAGTTTGTCTCACAACCTTCGTACCTGGATAAAGAGCTTTTCCTATTTGAGATATCTGTGAACGTTGCTGCATAAGACGATTTAAAAAGAAACTAAATTCCTTCAGCTACGACAATGTTTAAAGAAATCGTCTTAACGGCACTAAATCTTGGTATGTGAATAGTTTACTGGCCGTACTCTGCCGCATTTCAATGTGGGAAGGAAAAAGCTTACTGACAAATTTCACACAAGGAAAAGGGGACGAAATGTTTCAAACTGGAAGGTCATGTTGTTTTATTTAAATGATACTTGATTGAACTAGAGACGTTGAAAAATTTGGTGCTGGACTGTGATTCGAATCCGTATCTCATCTTCCTAAGATCTGAATCTCTCGGAACAGTATAGTTCAATCATTTCGTTCCTTTTCCCAAGAATGTGGTCTTCTCTATGTCTCCTCCAAAGGTAAGTATGTGGGACCGAATCCTGATCCAGTACACATATATTCATAATTTCATTTCAAGCCCTATCACGTGCATACTAGTATGCTAGTGAAAATTAACGTGCATTTTTAATGTCTGTTCATGTGTTGCCAACAATCGCAATAGGTGTCGTTATTTCTGGTCAAACGCGCACACATCTTACTGTTGGTGAGTAAGCAAGAGTTAGCTTAAGCCATGTTCGTGGATGATAAAGAAGGACGGTTGGTGTGCGGTTCGATTGTCGCTCAGGCACAAAAATTTGTATCCTTATTTTATATTCAAACATCTAGCAGCTGTTAAGAAAAACCGATACGTAACATTTGATTTTACTTAGTTAACAATCCGATTGCGTGTTGGGTCCGTATCTCCATCACAGAACTTCACGTCATGCGCTTCATCTTTAAATGCATGAACACTTGCTTCCTTCTGAATGGAGGTATATCACACTTCTTTCGTGGTTAGTTGACAAGGACGAAAGGGTCTTTACAGGAGTCCCGATTTATTACAAAAACTGTCGTCTTTTATTTTCAAGTTTAGATTTGGTTACTGATATTGGCGAAAATTTCTGTAATTCGTGCCTCTTCATGACTAGTCAGCAATATGATATGATTAGATTAGATTAGATGAATACGACATTTCGTAATGATGTAGAACGTGTCATTTTAAATGAAAGGTTTCTTTACGTACCATGATTCAGTTTCTTTGCAACAATTTTTTACTCTCTCTCTCATTCCTTTTTATTTTTATCTGTCCCTCACTCTGTCTCTCTCTCTCTCTCTCTCTCTCTCTCTCTCTCTCTCTCTCTCTGTCACACACACACAGACACAGTCTTTTTTATTTTTATTTGTTTGTTGTGCTCGACTATCGGCGAGGCACGAAAACGTTCGTGCATGATTTTCTTAGTTTTGAGTACACTTACGAAAGATATATAAAAACAAGTATGAGAGTTACTGATTTATGGAGCTCAGTTTGCAGTCTGTTCTCAGTATTATTAGTAACTACGCTCCAGTCCCTAAACCCAGTTACAGAAATGTGAATCAGACGGATTACGTATTCCAGGCCGTAGCTGCCGCAACTTTGAGACGTCAGCTATGGTCACTTCCCAGCCCACGGTAGGATCACATCGGTTCGTCTGCTTCCTGCTGGTACTGTAACTGAGATTTGGCAACAACGCAAGGTATGTTTGGCAACTCTGTGATCGACGAGCTACTTCCTGGTGTACACGGAATTAAGCCTCAATGTTCACTTGATTTTTCCTGTCATTTTCGTTGAACAATCTGAGTTATTATTAACGCTTGAGCTGTAACAAAAGATTGTAAATTTACGATTTTCAGCCCAGAAAAGTCGTTGCACGTGAATATCGCATCTAATCTCGTCCTTTACATAGCGGTTTACGAGTTCTAGCCACTACTGGTCTCGTAAGAGAAAACCTAGACGCATGCCTCTTCTGTAGCTCTGTAGAAACGTGCTAACCTGTGAGAAAGTGTCTGTTATGGTTTACGGTTCCAGTCTTGCTGAGTGTAACGTTTTTATCCCTTCTGTGAATGAGCTACAAGCAGTCAGATCACACATCGATAAGGAAATCGCAAGAAAATACTTTCGGCTCATAGTGCAATGGTAAAAAACTTACAATGCTGCACAGCAGGTAACAACTCTTCCGGCTGCTGAAAAGCAAATTTTGGGCTTCTAGGAATACATAACTTTAATTGTGAAATGCCACATTTGCATACCACTTGAGTATGACACAGCATACCAATCAAACACAGACCCAATCGAAATCTAAGTGATTATTACTTTACTAATTCGTGCTGATAGAGGCACACTTGTGTACAGATACTCAATTTTATTGAAACAGACTTTCGTCGTAAGGTTATCGTGGGTAGTTTTATTTCATTTCTTATAATACAGTACACAATTTTCGTACGGTTTCTTTTAGTGTTGTTAAAACATTAGAGAGAAATTGATCAACGATATATGCGAATTCTCTGATGTTATCTATAACAGTCTGACAATGCACATGCAGTTTATTGATTACATGCAAGTAGAACACTTGTTCTGAGTTAAAGCTGCCAAACAAGATTTGATGAAGAATAAAATGTCACTGCCACACGACAGCTAATGTAGAAAATACATTTCTGACATATTTTGGCATGATGCACTCTCCCCATACTTAATACACAAGTTTCGAGATGCATCTGCAGTCTGGCCATCTATTAAACCTGAAAAGAACAAAATGTCGCAGAAGTTAGCCCTTTTTCCACACGCGACTATTTTGGGTTGAGAAGTGAAGGGAATTATGTTCAAAGTTTCATTAGATCGGTAACTTCAGCAGACAGCAATATGGCGTTTAAAGAAATGTAGTAGGGAATGCACCCAAACTCGGGACGTCTTACCAACAGTGCGCAACGCATATCATTATGCTACTACCTGACACATAGCTACAATACCTCCAGAACTCAACAACAATTCCTCAAGAACTTCCGCATTGCACAGTGTTGTGAGATAATGCATATGGCCGGATCTAGACTTCTGAGAGGTAGACAGTTAGAGCTTTTCTTTTGCACTGCACGACCTTTTTAACAAACAGATAGCGCAATAGAGTAGCTCAAGTCGAAAGGAACACTCCTATTTAAATTTCTGCATCCTACACTGTTGGCAGTTCTGTGTAGGTGTCAGTTACGTGACTTTATTTCGGTAATTACAGAATAGAGTCGAATGTATGCACTGGGTAGCTGAGGCAGCTAGTTTATGTCGATTCAGTCAACCAAGTAAATGAATGTACTGATCATGCTGCAAACCACTACAGGGAGCCTGTGTGTCAGAATTCTCATCCAGTGTGGCGCTACATTGTTGTGATAGAAAAATGAGTGATGGAGAAGAGAATTCGGGGGTCTCTTGGATTGATGCTAGGTTCATATACTCATGTTCTGGGTTCGATTCCACCTTCTGCTCATGATATTTGATAAGGAGAGACAGATTCTGTTCACTTCTGGCTACGTCATGTGAAGAAGGTATAATGGCATTGTGGTCTGACATTCATGTTAAACATGATATTCCTTCTCTACCAAGTAGACGTTAGATTGAAGTACAATAAAGTCAGGAGTCGCGACACGTAGAAACTCTATCAACTGTAACCTTTCTTATACTACTTATTTATTTCTAGTGACGAAACAAACGCTATGTATGGTCACAGGACACTTATTCCATGTTTTATTTGAGCTTCTGTATGTCGATAAAATTGGTTCTGAACTGGGAATGCAACTCAGACCACTCTTAATGCGGAATTTGATCCCTTCGTGACAATACAGCTCGACTGCAATTTGTTGTTTGTTCTGAACTGCAGATTCCTCAACATTTCCACATATTGCACGTGAAAGTGTTCGAATCCTGGCCCAGCATTAACGCTTTCATTATGTATTATCAAGCTCTAGCATGAGAACACCTATCTGCTGGTGGGTAATAATTTTCATTTTTAATGTATTTTCATTCTTTGTCAACACTAACGATATCTGACGTTTTTGAGTCCCAGTGAGACACAGAAATCATTGGAAACTCAAGGATGTTATTCCGAGCTACTGGTGGAGAAAAATTCGGTAGCTGACGTCTCTTTGTGTGCAGTCAACAACGATATGTGGTATAACAAACCCATTTTTATCGTTCGTTTTCTCTAGAATATAACAGCGATAGGTGCCCGGTTGGAGTCCTGGGAAAGAAAAAATTAATGTTTCGTCTCGTCATTTCGGTTAAAACATCTAGCTACTGCCGAGAAAATCCGATATGTCACAGTTGATTGTGCTTCGATGACAATCCAGTTAGGTTCTGTGTTCGATTCCCTGTCCAACACAAAGCTTTACCTCACGGCATTTCAAGTAAGTTTCTTGTGGAGAAGCAGTATTTAACATCTCTCATAGTTCGTTAACAAGGACAATAGATGATGGGTGGGAATTCGGGACCGTTAAAAATGTTTACGTTGTGTAATTTAAAGTTGATATTTGCTAACTGATACTGTCGAAAATCGAGGTATATCACTCTGTGTATGCCTAGTCAGAATGACTGTTAGTTTCCGTCAGTCACGAAGTCTTTGCTTAGTCTGCATGACCTGGGTTTGAATCCATATGCAGAACGAGACGGTTCGTCGCGTCATTTGAAGTTCATACATATTCTCAGCTAGCTGCTCGTGAATAACTTAATTTTTTAATGTCATTCTGTGTTAAATAATAAGTACGGTATGTTTTTCTGAAGAATCATGAATACGACGAACTTACTAAGTGAATTACCTATCTGACGTAATAATGAGAGTGGTAACATTTCATGTATGTTATTTATTGTAATAGATGTGAGCTTAGAAGCCTTAAGAACCGTCTTATCTGTGACAAGATGTTCCCTGATATTTGTAGTACCTTGGTATTACTTTATATCTTGAGTTATTGCGATACGGAGCAGTGTTTTCTAGTGGTGACTTGTTGGAACGATTTTCAATAGTCAAACGACTGTACCGACTGGCGATTAGAGGACCTGCTAGACAGCTGCGCTATGTAGGTTGCATTCGAATCAGGCGAAATTAAATTCAGATCGTTCGGATACTTTTGAGCACGACTGTACATCGTATATTGTTACACCAAATTCAAGAGCGTGCAACGACGCTATACTTTTCGCATCCGCGGACTGTTGCATTCCCGGATACTGTAATCGTCACGCGCAGGTGAGCTGTGACGTGGCTGTGAACCCCCTCAACTTGTCGTACTGCATTGAAGCTTATAGGACCACGACGCACACATATTTAATTCTTACGCAGATATGAATAAAATCGAGATTTTCCATACTTTATGTTGTGTCATTATTGCAGTTGTTATTAAACTTTATATTGATAGGGTTTCTTTTTTGTGGGGGGGTTTACATCTTTAGTTTTTCTCATTTTCTTTTGGTATAAGACAAACTCGCTGGTCAATATTTTCTTGTCTTTTTTCCCTATGTCTGGTCAAAACATGAATCACTGTTTACTTTCATTTCATCAAAGCTAAGAATCACGTCTTTTACAAATTTTGTTAACAGCTTTGAATTTTCAAAATACTAACGCTTAAACCATTGGAACTTGACGGAACATTAAACTGCTTGAGTCTTCTTTTAATAGCGCTTTCACTAGGAAGAGGAATTTCAATACATTCCTGAGAAAAAATAAAGCTTTATAAGTTAGGCAACATAAAGTTTCGGCCTTTGCAGTTTCTTCAGATGACCAGTGAGTATACGGTCGTTCCATAACCATTACGTCTATAGCTGGAGGGCCCTGAGAAGAACCGTGTGAGTGCATATCCTGTGACAAATTAATTTTAGTCAGGAGATCGTTGAGATTATTTGGCTACCTCTGCTTCTCGGCTTGAGATATTTGCCTTAAAGTGATTTCTTTTGCAACACGCGCAGGACACATGTGACTTGTATGTCATGGGCATGTACAACTACGCAAAAAGATGGCTGGTGGATTTCTTCTTTGACATTACGCTACCTAGTTCAGTCCCGCAAAAAAATTAAGTAATCAAAAATCATCGAAGTCTTGGAGCCCGGCCCAGCAGCCTAAGAACTATCGCACTATTGAGCACTATTTATAAGTTCCTTGAAAGAATTCTATACAACCGGATTAGTCAAGTAATATTTCAGAACCTTGCCGTTGACCAAGGCCGAAAGGTGACTGTCCTATTTGCCATGACGATTTTCAGGTAGTTTTGGCCATAAATGTGAATGAAGTTGTGAATTTGATAAATGTACTCACCCTCTGTAAAATTATATTCTTTTTGAGAGACCAGAGATCATGGTCAGAGAGGTTACTTCATTTTGAAGAGAGTAGCAGTGTTTGCCGATCAGTCTGGCTGTGTACTTGGTTTGGAAAGAATGGAAGCTGGCCTGCCGTGAAGTGGAGCCGATATTATCTAAAAAAGATTTTGTTTTGAGGAAGAATTTTGTGGAAATGAGATGATACGAATGCAAGAATGTCGAAAGATAGATTTGTAAGGTTATCCATTTTTTATATTCATAATTGTGTAAGTTCTTATTGTTAGACCACTGCATATGATTGAAGTTTACTGTAGAAACCTTATAATGCTACATATGGTTTTGTCTTATAACTGAAACAAGTGTCAAGTAAAGTAATTGTACACAGCAGAGTTATTAAGAAATACCTTTTCTAACTTGTTTAGGTCTGAGAACTTTATGAAAAGATGTATTCTTGTTAATGGTTTAATGAAGTGTACTTATACTTGAAATCTTTGTCCTCATTTATCAGTCGTTAAGTTTAGTTCCTATTTTTTCATTCTTTACTTTCATAACTGTACTTGCACATCACGAGTTGTTTACTGAGAAGAATTTTATGAAAAGTGGAAAGATACCGTCTTGCAGTACACATCGCAAGTACGGCAAATTAAATTTGATTTTTGACAGTCTCAATATATCCCTAATAGCGACAGGTAGCAGAGCAAACGAACTGTACCAAAGAATTTAGTTACCATCAAGGTTCGCTTCCGCTGTAAGGCATAGTGACTGCCAATGTGTTTTTGCGAAAATATCAGTATCAGCTCTGTGGCCTAATACAAGTAAAGGATTTCAGTAAATGGCTGCCTTGTGAATATTCATGTAGTTTTAGCAGTCAGTTGAATAAATTTTTATGTTTATTTGCTCTGTTATTACAACAACAATACTGATACAGTGGTTGTTTGCTAGACTAAAGATAAATTTTAGCTATATTCAGGGCCAACATTTTAATCTGAGTCATTTGGCTGGTTCAAATGGCTGTGAGCACTATGGGACTTAACATCTGAGGTCATCAGTCCCCTAGAACTTACAACTACTTAAACCTAACTAACCTAAGGACAACACACACATACATGCCCGAACCGGGATTCGAACCTGCAACCGCAGCTGTCGCGCGGTTCGAGACTGAAGCGCCTAGAACCGCTCGGCCACTGCGGCCGGCTGAGTCATTTGTTTTGAGTTAAATAGCACATGTAAATTTCATTGAAGACGGATTGGTTTCTCGCAGGCGAATTGTTCTATGTAACGGCTAGTCTGGATTCCGCATACTTCTGTTCAAATACAAATTTTACGTAACATACAGCGTGCGTCAAAAAAAGTATACACACATTGAACTGTCATAGACAATTTATTTCCCGCTCTACAAGGTTAAATATCTGTGAGAATGTAATGTTATGTTTCTTCAACAGGTGGGAGCAGTGGCAAGGTAATAACTACAACATGGCGTACGTGCGTTTGAGTTTTGAAGCGCGGAAGCAGATAATTAAGTGGTACTGGAAGTTTGAGAATGTAGCTGCGGTTCGAAGACAGTGGAGAAGTGAGTATGGTACAGAACCACCTTCAAGGTTAACAATTACGTGTCTACGAGACAAATTCTAAATTCATGGAACAGTGTGTGATGTGCATAAAGGTCGATCAGGGCGACCAAGTACAGCTACAAGTGGTGATTCCACAACTGCGGTCTTGGAACTGTTGCAACGTTCGCCTCAAAAATCTTCAAGGCAAGCGGCACGTGAGAGTAACGTAAATGGGTAGTAGTGTGCTACGCTTTCTGGAGAAAGGCAAGTTTCGTGTGTACATTCCACGGCTGGTGCAACAGCTAAGTGACGACGATACAGATCGAAGGTTAGAATTTTGTGAATGGGTTCAGGAGATGGTGAGACGTGAACCGGGATTTATGGGTAGCATAATTTGGTCGGATGAAGCCCAATTCAAACTCAATGGAACTGTCAATAGGCACAATTGTGTGTACTGGGCTGAAGATAATCCTCACATTACAGTTGCAAAGGCTATGAATTTGCCTGGTGTAAATGTGTGGTGTGGTTTGTCTGCAAGGGGACTTAACGGGCCTTTCCACTTTGAAGGTACTGTTACTGGAGAAACGTACCTAACAGGGCTTGCTGACTCCATATTCCCTGCCAGTCGTGCATTATACGGTAATGATGAGTTTTATTTCCAACAAGATGGCACCCCTCCGCACTATCATAGGGACATTCGAGCATACCTGGATCACGAAGTGCCAGGCCAGTGGATAGGACGCAGGGGACCAATCGAGTTTCCTGCACGCTCTCCAGACCTCACGACGCTGGATTTCTTCTTATTGGGCACAGTAAAAGATGAGGTGTACAAACGTAAACCACGTAACCTGGACACACGTTGGAGTGAGATTCAGGCTGTGTGCGCAGAAATCTCATTGGACACTACGGTACGATGTACGGAATCAATGGTGACTCGTACTCAGAAATGTAATGATGCTGAAGGCCACCAGTTTGAACATTAATTACATTTGCGAAGTACATTTATTTTTTCAATTGAACTTTAAGCTTTCCATGTCCAGAAATGCAACATTGTAGAACGGGAAATAAATTTTCTATGGCGCTTCAGAGTGTGTATACATATTTTTGACGCACCCTGTAGTTATACTACCCTGCGCTGATACGCTGAGATTTACATGGTTCGATATCAAAATAAGATACCAACCAGACACTTACAAACATGAGCTTAAGTATAACATTAAACTTTCACCTGTCGACCTTTTCTTCCAGGATACGCATTTATATGGTAGTCTGCTGATTTTTTCAGTCAGACAAACATTTGTTCTGCTAGCACAAATTAAAATTTCAATCATAGGTTTTGCTTTAGCAGTTACTTTCAAGATTGGTGACGCAACAATTAAAGTGATTATGCACTGCATGCAATTCCAGCAACACAGTTTGTTTTGCATGTTTATTACCAGTGAGCAATGTAGACTAATTTTATGGAGAACAGTTAAAGTCTTCTTGTACAGGAATATAACTCTTGTGTATTTTCTGCAGTTTGTAGTAGCGATTTGTGAAAAGTATTTTACACACTGTAATGCAAGTGAGATTCTTTCATTTTATGCATTTGTTGTGTTATATTGCGCTTAGAATAAGTGATTTTGCTATTATCTTTGCTATGACCAATTATATAGTCCCAGTTAAAAGAATTCTTGTTTATTTAATCTTATAGTGTTTTGTGGTTAGACAGGCAGTGATTTTTTAATGGTATGTCCTACTTTGTGTCCTCTACTGAAGTATAGGTATCTCATTCCACAGTGATATTATGCGAAGCTCGTATTTGCATTTATTCAGTGAATTTTGGCAGTGGTAATTTAAATATTTTTCTGTTATAATTAACATTGATGGAAAGTGATTTTAGTAGTTATCTTTGTAGTGTACATCTCCTGTGTGTGAGAGATTTCATTTTTGTTTGCTGCTTTACTAAACTTGCATTCAAATGCCGTAAGATACCATTAAAATGCCATAAGATACCAGACATAGGTCAAATGCTAGAGCTGCAGCTGGTGTACGTTTTAGTAATTCTGTGGACAGAGAAGGGACATCTGAACAGGGATCCTCAAACAATATTGATTTAACTGAGACAGACAGGACAATGCCTAACATAATTGATCAGGGTAATTTTTCGGTATCAGACACGGAACAAGAAAGGGCAGTTGGGGATTTTGCTTTGGAAACTAAATCTGTAGGATGTAGTTTACCACAACAATCAGATTCTGTAATTAAAGATTCAGGTTTTGCATTCACAACTGTTAACCAAACTGAACCAGTCTCAATCCCTTCCTGTAGTAATGCCGAAGATGGGAACAGTGATTTTTTGCATAGTATTCTCAAGGTATTATCAGAGTACAGTGAGAACAGGATAGAAAATTTGAATAAAGTGACAGGAGATGGGATAAAAAAATTTTGAACAACGTGACGGAAGACTGGAAAGAAGGTAATGGATTTTGTCAGCAATCTGGAACAAATTAATAAAAAATTTAGAGAGGAACATTTGGACAATTTAAAGGAGAAAACTAGACAGATTAAGCAAATGGATATCAAGAGTTCAACATTGTAATAAATAAGGCACATGCAACAAACGACTCGTTTGCCAATACAGAGAATTTCTCCATTCATTCCATGGAAATCATGCATTGTGAACCCGTTAGTGAACAAAATGAACAGTGTTAGCCTATTAGCAAACAAAATGAGGAAAAGTTAATCATGTTAAAATAGAGACTGTTGAGGACAAAACACTAAACTTAAGGAAAATCAGTGTTTTTGACTGGCTAGCTAATTGTAAGCCATGATCAGAATATGACAGTGAATGTGAACTTCCTTCACCCTCTGTGCCCAGCGACCAACAGTTTCCCTGCAGATGCACCACGAACTTCACAGATACATTTGTGGATGGTCCTCACACTTTCTTTCTCCGCAATGATGAATTCGATGAAGACACGCTGGTTGTAACGTACATCACTTAGAGGCGCCACTGCTGCAGCTAAGCTGTCGGAGGGAACGGAAATTTTGAGCGCGCACTCAGGAAACGTCAAACATTCAGACCTAACGCTCACATTCTCAGTATCGTTGACAGCTGAGAAAAAAATGTAGGGTATTAGTTTTCGGGCGATCCTCGTAATTCTTGTCAGTATTTTGATATCATCCATTTTAGGGGTATGAGATAGCGATTGTCATATTTTAACAGTAATAATTGGTAGCATGCAACGTTTTTTTGTCCTATACATGACAGTGCTTCATCGCTAGTTTCTGAAACTTAACTCATGAGATTAAAAAAACTAAAAATCCTACAACGCATTTGCAGTGTTCGTGCAATAAAACAGAATAGAAATACATTGTCCCGTAGGTCCTCGTCTCCGATTAGATACGAGGAACGCAAAGATGCAATGAGTCTACATAAATGCGATTAATCAGTTGTTGCGAACCATGCGTACGAAACTGACCATCCCCTTAAAGGAATAGAAGACGACTTAGAAATACGGCACATAGAAAAAGAAGTACGTCAACTCTATTAGCTGGCAGAGTTGGAGACTGCCGTTTCTGAGAAGAAACGTAACGGTATTCGTAACTCGCAAGTGAAAGACAACTGAATGAGATTTCTTAAAGCTTTTTTAGAATTATTATGCAGCAGATGTATAATTGGTCAACGGCCTTGCCGCAGTGGATACACCGGTTCCCGTGAGATCACCGAAATTAAGCGCTGTCGGGCATGGCTGGCACTTGGATGGGTGACCATCCAGGCCGCCATGCGCTGTTGCCATTTTTCGGGGTGCACTCAGCCTCGTGATGCCAATTGAGGAGCTATTCGACAGAACAGTAGCGGCTCAGGTCACAGAAAACCATCATAACGACCGAGAGAGCGGTGTGCTGACCACACGCCCCTCCTATCCGCATCCTCAACTGAGGATGACACGGCTGTCGGATGGTCACGATGGACCATTAATGGCCTGAAGACGGAGTGAAGATGTATAATTATAAATTTTCAATACATCTTTGACGAAATAGCGAGAGGCTGACGACCGTAGACAACATGCAAGTAGCACATTTGGAAATGAGGGAAAGTAAGGGACCAACAAATAATATTATGGTTGAGCCAATAGCTGCACTTGCACAGTAGCACCCGGGCACGTCAGTTCACAAAAATCTCGGACATCTGTAGAAACGTCAACTAGACACTCCTGAAGACCATAGCAGAGCAGGAGAACGCGATCTGGTGGGGTGAGCGGTGTAATATGGGACGACTACTGACGGAAGTCGGCGATTTCAGTTTAAGGCGTGGGCGCACAGTCACAGCAATTTTATTCTATTTCACTGTATAAACGCAAAAAATATACTGGTAGGCCTTTTAGCGTTTTAACCTCATGAGCTAAGTTTGACATTCTGGTGATGAGACTATTTCTCTCCTCTCGAAAGCGTTGTTGAGTCGTGGGTAGTATTTTGCATTCATGTCTTAGTAAGGTGATAGTACCGTAAATATTCTGTTACAATGTGTCATCTTTGAAAATGGAATAATTACATTCTTTGTGAAGTCTAGGGCTCCTTCGCCTTTGGAATTCATACGTATTATAAGTGCAAGCTACTGCACTGATTTTAACCGAGTTTGATACACATATCGTTTCTCTCTGGAAAGAATCGCTGTGGAGGGTCTACATCTACATCTCATCTACGTGATTACTCTGCTATTCACAATAAAGTGCCTGGCAGAGGATTCAATGAACCACCTTCATGCTGTCTCTCTACCGTTCCACTCTCGAACGGCACGCTGGAAAAACGATCACTTAAATTTTTCCGTGCGAGCCCTGATTTCTCTTATTTTATCGTGATGATCATTTCTCCCTATGTAGGCGGGTCCCAACAGAATGTTTTCGCAATCGGAGGAGAAAACTGGTGATTGAAATTTCATGAGATCATCCCG
Source organism: Schistocerca americana (assembly GCF_021461395.2). Lineage (NCBI taxonomy): Eukaryota > Metazoa > Arthropoda > Insecta > Orthoptera > Acrididae > Schistocerca > Schistocerca americana. The sequence continues at coordinate 392,717,821 of NC_060126.1, read as the reverse complement.
TCGCATCGAAAAACGCCTTTGTTTTAATGATTGCCACTCCAATTCACGTATCATGTCTGTGACACTACCTCCCCTATTTCGCGATAATACAAAACGAGCTGCCACCTACCTAACAAGGGGGCGGGGATAGGGACGACAAAGCAGTGTAGCCGACTTTATTCATCCAGTAATTAAGAATGAGAGTTCTTAGTTACTTGCAACAAACTTTGATCATGATTTCAAACGTTTGCGAAACTCTTTCTCACTGACACCCAGCACAAAATAATGAATGGAAGGAGAAAAAGGGTATCGGTTACTACATTTTTGTTGGTCATGCAGCAAAACTGTTGCAAGAAGCGTGACTTTCTAATTTATTACTTCTTTACTGCTAACTGTATTCGCGACACATGCTGCAGACAATGTTCGCATATAGAATGTACCACAAAATTATATCATCGTACGACATAGTTCAGGACATACGACGTCATAAACATTGAGATGCTTGAAAATGAAAATGTAGGGCGAAATTTGCTAGAGATACAAGTGAAATATGTGTACAAATACGTGTCGAATATGGTAAATAAGTGTGAAATACACTACTGGACATTAAAATTGCTACACCACGAAGATGACGTACTACAGACGCGAAATTTAACCTACAGGAAGAAGATGCTGTCATATGCAAATGATTAGCATTTCAGAGAATTCACACAAGGTTGGCGCCGGTGGCGGCACCTACAAAGTGCTGACATGAGGAAAGTTTCCAACCGATTTCTCATACAGAAACAGTAGTTGACCGGCGTTGCCTGGTGAAACGTTGTGATGCCTCGTGTAAGGAGGAGAAATGCGTACCATCACGTTTCCTACTTTGATAAAGGTCAGATTCAAGCTTGTCGCGATTGCGGTTTATCGTATCGCGACATTGCTGCTCGCGTTGGTCGAGATCCAATGACTGTTAGCAGAATATGGAATCGATGGGTTCAGAAGCGTAATACGGAACGCCGTGCTGGATCCCAACGGCCTCGTATCACTAGCAGTCGATATGAGTGGCATCTCATCCGCATGGTTGTAACGGATCGTGCAGCCACGTCTCGATCCCTGAGTCAACAGATGGGGACTTTGGAAGACAACAACCATCTGCACGAACAGTTCGACGACGTTTGCAGCAGCATGGACTATCAGTTCGGAGACCATGGTTGAGGTTACCCTTGACGCTGCATCACAGACAGGAGCGCCTGCGATGGTGTACACAACGATGAACCTGGGTGCACGAATGGCAAAACGTCATTATTTCGGATGAATCCAGGTTGTGTTTACAGCATCACGATGGTCACCTCCGTGTTTGGCGACATCGCGGTGAACGCACATTGGAAGCGTGTATTCGCCATCGCCGTACTGGCGTATGACTCGGCGTGATGGTATGGGGTGCCATTGGTTACACGTCTCGGTCACCTCTTGTTCGCATTGACAGCTCTTTGATTAGCAGACGTTACATTTCAGATGTGTTACGACCCGTGAGTATACCCTTCATTCGATCCCTGCGAAACGCTACATTTCAGCAGCGTAATGCACGACAGCATGTTGCAGGTCCTGTACGGGCCTTTCTGAACACAGAAAATGTTCGACTGCTGCCTTGGCCAGCACATTCTCCAGATCTCTCACCAATTGAAAACGTCTGGTCAATGGTGGCCGAGCAACTGGCTCGTCACAATACGCCAGTCACTACTCTTGATGAACTGTGGTATCGTGTTGAAACTGCATGGGCAGCTGTACCTGTACAGGCCATCCAAGCTCTGTTTGACTCAATGCCCAGGCGTATCAAGGCTGTTATTACGGCCAGAGGTGGTTGTTCTGGGTACTAATTTCTCAGGATCTATTCACCCAAACTGCGTGGAAATGTAATCACACGTCAGTTCTAGTATAATATATTTGTCCAATTAATACCCGTTTATCATCTGCATTTCTTCTTGGTGTAGTAATTTTAATGGCCAGTAGTGTATATTGCCGTACAGGTGATACACTTTAAATGGAAGTCGCTCGGCCGGTGTCCACGAATAAATATGATATGCAGTGCCTGTGTTATTCTGACCTACGCTACAAAGTTCCTTTGATCACCCACGCATGTCCAAATGTACTCAGTTAGTACCTATAAGTATATAAATAGATAATGTTTGGGAAAGAGTGAATTTGTTGAGTAGTAGATGTTTCATTGTGCATCATCCGTGAGAGTGTAGACGCAGGAGCTTACCTTTGAACCAGCAGGTGCCCTTATTGATGTTGGGCTTGAAGGGCGAGTCTTCGGGCACGGCGGGTGAGAACTCGGCGCCGACGGCGGCCGCGCAGATGGCAGCAGTGCAGCCCCAGGCGTAGGCCGAGTACCACAGGAAGCGGCGGCGGTCGCGCTCCAGCGCCGGGCAGCGCGTCGTGCGCATCCCGCTGCGGCCAGAGGGAGCACTGGCGTCACTTTTCAACAACACTGGACACATTGCAGTGTTACAACAAGAAAATACGTAAGTCAGCTTTTAGGGGTCTCCACTGATAGACCAATTAGGCTGGTGGTTGTCATTTTCTTCATGGAGGAATCCAAAAGACAGGTGTTACACTTGGCACCTTGTTAACCTACGGGTCGGTGCATGTACATCGACGACACCTTAGACATGGTGAGAAACAGCTGTGTGTTCCTGTGACATCCTAACAGTCTCAATTTCAACATAAAAAAGCTAGAGGTAGAGGCAGAAGAGGACCAATAGCTAGTCTTTCTAGATGTGCTGGGTACGAGAAATGGTATACACATGGGCCGCAGAGTGTTTAGAAAACTGACACACACCGACCGATATCTGCTCAGACTTTCAGATCATCACTTAAGCCAGCAAAGAGGAAAGATTAATACGTTCGTAACACGTACGAGACGAATTTCTAACATAATTAATGTAACAGTATTCGCTCTAAAACTCACAAAATCAATGTCTCTGTGTACTAGTGTAAAAGGCGTTCCAGTTACTTAAGTGAGCATATGATCTGTTTCCAAACATGGACATCTTTGTAATGTTACGATATACCATAGCATCTTTGACACTCAAATGTTTGTAAGCACTTTATATGTATCAAAACATGTGGGTGCATTTTAGAAATCTGTTCTGTGACAAATCTGAAGTGTTCAGTGAGAAAAATTTACGTGTGCAACGATAAGAATGCAGTGGGAATGTATTCACATTTGTTGGACGAAAACTATGAACACAAACACTCCAAGCCGACATTTCATGTAAGTCACATCCAGTGAAAATCTGTAGCGCAACCACATGTGTGGCGTGCTTATAATTATGTATTATTTGTATTTTAGGACAATTGAACTGTTTCCCGCGCCCGGGTTCCCGGGTTCGGTTCCCGGTGGGGTCAGGGATTTTCTCTGCCTCGTGATGACTGGGTGTTGTGTGATGTCCTTAGGGTAGTTAGGTTTAAGTAGTTCTAAGTTCTAGGGGACTGATGACCATAGATGTTAAGTCCCATGGTGCCCAGAGCCATTTGAACCATTTTTTTTAACTGTAAAAAACGCACCACATGTTCTAGTGAAAGCATCAAAACCGTCTGAAGATGAATCGTAATGATTCGAAACCGGTAACGGTACCTTTTGAATAAAGGACCTGAAAATAAATTTGTTGCTGGTTGTTGGCTCAACACCATCAAACCATGACAATGCCTATTAAACAGAGAGAGAGAGAGAGCTACATAGCATCCAATTACAAGGTTAGTGGTCAAGTTTCGGACTCCGTCACATCGTTCAAATGTCTCAGAACGATATGAAATAAAATCAGTCTATTGAAGGAGCATGACAGGTATGTTACGAGGATTTTGATAAAGTGCGTTACATTCATACAGATAACGGCACAGTGAAGATGCTGTGGCCAGTACTAGGGAATTGTTCAAATTTTTTGAGTCCTTATCAAGTACGCCCCCCCCCCCTCGCCCCCCCCCCCCCCCCCATGAACCATGGACGTTGCCGTTGGTGGGAAGGCTTGCGTGCCTCAGCGATACAAATAGCCGTACCGTAGGTGCAACCACAACGGAGGGGTATCTGTTGAGAGGGCAGACAAACATGTGGTTCCTGAAGAGGGGCAGCAGCCTTTTCAGTAGTTGCAGGGGCAACAGTCTGGATGATTGACTGATCTGGCCTTGTAACATTAACCAAAACGGCCTTGCTGTGCTGGTACTGGGAACGGCTGAAAGCAAGGAGAAGCTACAGCCGTAATTTTTCCCGAGGACATGCAGCTTTACTGTATGATTAAATGATGATGGCGTCCTCTTGGGTAAAATATTCCGGAGGTAAAATAGTCCCCCATTCGGATCTCCGGGCGGGGACTACTCAGGAGGACGTCGTTATCAGGAGAAAGAAAACTGACGTTCTACGGATCGGAGCGTGGAATGTCAGATCCCTTAATCGGGCAGGTAGGTTAGAAAATTTAAAAAGGGAAATGGTTAGGTTAAAGTTAGATATAGTGGGAATTAGTGAAGTTCGGTGGCAGGAGGAACAAGACTTTTGGTCAGGTGATTACAGGGTTATAAATACAAAATCAAATAGGGGTAATGCAGGAGTAGGTTTAATAATGAATAAAAAAATAGGAGTGCGGGTTAGCTACTACAAACAGCATAGTGAACGCATTATTGTGGCCAAGATAGACACAAAGCCCATGCCTACTACAGTAGTACAAGTTTATATGCCAACTAGCTCTGCAGATGATGAAGAAATTGATGAAATGTATGACGAGATAAAAGAAATTATTCAGGTAGTGAAGGGAGACGAAAATTTAATAGTCATGGGTGACTGGAATTCGTCAGTAGGAAAGGGGAGAGAAGGAATCATAGTAGGTGAATATGGATTGGGGGGAAGGAATGAAAGAGGAAGCCGTCTATTAGAATTTTGCACAGAGCATAACTTAATCATAGCTAACACTTGGTTCAAGAATCATAAAAGAAGGTTGTATACCTGGAAGAATCCTGGAGATACTCGAAGGTTTCAGATAGATTATATAATGGTAAGACAGAGATTTAGGAACCAGGTTTTAAATTGTAAGACATTTCCAGGGGCAGATGTGGACTCTGACCACAATCTATTGCTTATGAACTGCAGATTGAAACTGAAGAAACTGCAAAGAGGTGGGAATTTAAGGAGATGGGACCTGGATAAACTGAAAGAACCAGAGGTCGTAGAGAGTTTCAGGAAGAGCATACGGGAACAATTGACAGGAATGGGGGAAAGAAATACAGTAGAAGAAGAATGGGTAGCTCTGAGGGATGAAGTAGTGAAGGCAGCAGAGGATCAAGTAGGTAAAAAGACGAGGGCTAACAGAAATCCTTGGGTAACAGAAGAAATATTGAATTTAATTGATGAAAGGAGAAAATATAAAAATGCAGTAAATGAAGCAGGCAAAAAGGAATACAAACGTATCAAAAATGATATGGACAGGAAGACCTTTGGAGAGAAGAGAACCACTTCTATGAATATCAAGAGCTCAGATGGCAACCCAGTTCTAAGCCAAGAAGGGAAGGCAGAAAGGTGGAAGGAGTAAAAATGGCTCTGAGCACTATGGGACTCAACTGCTGAGGTCATTAATCCCCTAGAACCTAGAACTAGTTAAACCTAACTAACCTAAGGACATCACAAACATCCGTGCCCGAGGCAGGATTCGAACCTGCGACCGTAGCGGCCTTGCGGTTCCAGACTGCAGCGCCTTTAACCGCACGTCCACTTCGGCCGGCTGGAAGGAGTATATTGAGGGTTTATACAAGGGCGATGTACTTGAGGACAATATTATGGAAATGGAAGAGGATGTAGATGAAGACGAAATGGGAGATAAGATACTGCATGAAGAGTTTGACAGAGCACTGAAAGACTTGAGTCGAAACAAGGCCCCGGGAGTAGACAACATTCCATTAGAACTACTGATGGCCTCGGGAGAGCCAGTCATGACAAAACTCTACCGTCTGGTGAGCACGATGTATGAGACAGGCGAAATAGCCTCAGACTTCAAGAAGAATATAATAATTCCAATCCCAAAGAAAGCAGGTGTTGACAATTGTGAAAATTACCGAACTAACAGTTTAATAAGTCACAGCTGCAAAATACTAACGCGAATTCTTTACAGATGAATGGAAAAACTGGTAGTAGCCGACCTCGGGGAAGATCAGTTTGGATTCCGTAGAAATGTTGGAACACGTGAGGCAATACTGACCTTACGACTTATCTTAGAAGAAAGATTAAGAAAAGGCAAACCTACGTTTCTAGCATTTGTAGACTTAGAGAAAGCTTTTGACAATGTTAACTGGAATACTCTCTTTCAAATTCTAAAGGTGGCAGGGGTAAAATACAGGGAGCGAAAGGCTATTTACAATTTGTACAGAAACCAGATGGTAGTTATAAGAGTCGAGGGGCATGAAAGGGAAGCAGTGGTTGGGAAAGGAGTGAGACAGGGTTGTAGCCTCTCCCCGATGTTATTCAATCTGTATATTGAGCAAGCAGTAAAGGAAACATAAGAAAAATTCGGAGTAGGTATTAAAATTCATGGAGAAGAAGTAAAAACTTTGAGGTTCGCCGATGACATTGTAATTCTGTCAGAGACAGCAAAGGACTTGGAAGAGCAGTTGAACGGAATGGACAGTGTCTTGAAAGGAGGATATAAGATGAACATCAACAAAAGCAAAACGAGGATAATGGAATGTAGTCAAATTAAGTCGGGTGATGCTGAGGGAATTAGATTAGGAAATGAGACACTTAAAGTAGTAAAGGAGTTTTGCTATTTAGGGAGTAAGATAACCGATAATGGTCGAAGTAGAGAGGATATAAAATGTAGACTGGCAATGGCAAGGAAAGCGTTTCTGAAGAAGAGAAATTTGTTAACATCGAGTATAGATTTAAGTGTCAGGAAGTCGTTTCTGAAAGTGTTTGTATGGAGCGTAGCCATGTGTGGAAGTGAAACATGGACAATAACTAGTTTGGACAAGAAGAGAATAGAAGCTTTCGAAATGTGGTGCTACAGAAGAATGCTGAAGATAAGGTGGGTAGATCACGTAACTAATGAGGAGGTATTGAATAGGATTGGGGAGAAGAGAAGTTTGTGGCACAACTTGACTAGAAGAAGTGATCGGTTGGTAGGACATGTTTTGAGGCATCAAGGGATCACAAATTTAGCATTGGAGGGGACCGTGGAGGGTAAAAATCGTAGAGGGAGACCAAGAGATGAATAAGCAGTTTCAGAAGGATGTAGGTTGCAGTAGGTACTGGGAGATGAAGAAGCTTGCACAGGATAGAGTAGCATGGAGAGCTGCATCAAACCAGTCGCAGGACTGAAGACCACAACAACAACAACAACATCAAGTATGCGTACCAGCAAACATATATCGAACTCAGAAAAGTGCAGATAGGATCTTAACAGGGCAGCGTAACCGACACTGGAGTGTACCAGAAATATTCACGGTGTTGAATAGGAAGTTCTGGAAAAACGCGACATTGGCTCTCGAAATCCGGCTGGATAAATTTACAGGCCCGCTATTATAGGAAGACGGCGCAACGTAAGCTGTGTTACTGTCTCGTGAAGGGTTAATGAGAATACGATGAGGGATTAGGGGGCATTTATGGTGTGCAGCCAGTCACTTCTTGTGTTTGGAAAGAACTACATTTCGGTCTTTGTGGAATCGTCAGTGATTGTTGAAATCGAGTTTCGGAATGTTTTACTATCAGGTGCAATTACATACAATTTCAACAGGAAATTACCGGTTTCGTCCGTCAGAGACGACGTTCAGGTAATGAGAAGAAAGCAGGAGCTCAAGCAAACCACGTTGTCAGATACTATTCACATGTCGAACCAGTCAACAATTAAATACTTACAGAAACACATTATACTTCCACATTTTTGTCTAGGACGTACTGTTCGAGACATAAATTAACAATATTTCCAGTCCGCTCATTCAGATAGAGGTGTTCAGCAGGTTTTACTTGGTTGTAAGGCAAACGACGGAATTGGAAATTTTCTCCTATAGATTCCCACTGGGGAACCCCTGGACCCGATACCAGTTCTCATGTAGTCTGTCTAGATGGGCAGTTTAGAACTCTGCATTGAATCCGTCTCTTGAACAGCCTGCGTTGTGCATCAGAGCAAGTAATGAGGAGCTGAAAAGCACGATATGTTACAGAGCCAAGCAGCTACTTATTTTCATATTTTTGGCTAGGAGCGTGTTGTCACTGGTACACATTGAATGTGGATTCGAACTCATGGTTCCCACCAAGGAAAATGACTTAAATGGATGTCCACTCCCATACCTAACCAAAGATTTTGAACAAGGTAGCCTTTATTCCACTCTCATTTATTTGCGGTCTGGTTGAGAAGAATCAAGCCGTACGGTGCCTCAGGATACCAAGCAACCTTTCTTGCTTATTAGGGCAAAAGAGAAAATTTAAAAACAAGTTCTTTGTCAGTATCGAGAAATAAAATTCGTATTGTAACTGTTAAAACATTATCTAAGTACAGAAAAATCAGTGATCATCCCGATAATCGTAGATGCTGTACACAATTAGGTGATAAAATTGGCCCCTAGTACCTAGAAGACCTGCTCCACACACATCCCCTGTTCCCAGGCGGTAGAACAGAGAGAGAGAGAGAGAGAGAGAGAGAGAGAGAGAGAGGGAGAGAGAGAGAGAGAGAGAGAGAGAAATAGAACCAAGGGTACCAAGCTTTATGTGTACAATCGCCCGCTAGAAGACATTTCATACCACTATAATTATTTTCATAGGTGGAAGGTAGTTAGACACATATGGTATGTTTCATTTCACTCGTTAAGCTTAATTAAAAGTAATACCATTACTGTTTCCTTCACAGCAAGATTATAGTGTAGTAAACGAAACTCAACCAAATTTTCTAAAAGTTCTGAGTGTTGGAGACTGGAGGTAAAGTTACTTACGTGAAGGTCCAGGAAATGTCGATACACATGACGTTCAGCCAGAAGAAGGCTGCCAGGAACGTGAACTGTATGACGAACGCTGCAACAGAGGAGCACAACAAGTTAAGATTTCGTCTTGGTGGCAGGCTAAACCTAAGTAAATCGTTAGTAACAAGAATGACAAAGATCAGGTGGAAACTGCTACAGAATATTTTCTGGATGAATTTTTAGAAGTGCAAGAGATTCATGCAGTCTTCTCTGTGCAAACTGCCCTCAACCAGCTACCAGTTGCCCATAAAAACAAATGCTTTCCGCAGGGTCTAATTCTTTTGGTCCTGACATACCGAATACTACGAACTTGAACTTTAAGCTTTGATCTGTACGCTCACAAACACACACACACACACACACACACACACACACACACACACAGACAGAGAGAGAGAGAGAGAGAGTGAGAGAGAGAGAAAAATACATTTCAAGAAACCGGCTAGACACATGTATACAATCTGTTAGCACTTGTTCATCTATACGCAACGTTACCTGCACTTGTAATGTTCCGTAAGTTTAGGTGGTGCACCACATTGGATTATTGTTTGAATTGTTGTAAAGCCATGATTAATTGGTTTTACTTCAATAAATGAATAAACAAATATATTATAACTTATACGTATTTTAGGTGCTGCCCGCTGTCGTTGACAATCTTGGATGACATTAATACAGGGTGTTACAAAAAGGTACGGCCAAACTTTCAGGAAACATTCCTCACACACAAAGAAAGAAAATATGTTATGTGGACATGTGTCCGGAAACGCTTACTTTCCATGTTAGAGCTCATTTTTTACTTCTCTTCAAATCACATTAAACGTACCAGCGTGACTTCAAACACTTTGTTACAGGAAATGTTCAAAATGTCCTCCGTTAGCGAGGATACATGCATCCACCCTCCGTCGCATGGAATCCCTGATGCGCTGATGCAGCCCTGGAGAATGGCGTATTGTATCACAGCCGTCCACAATACGAGCACGAAGAGTCTCTACATTTGGTACCGGGGTTGCGTAGACAAGAGCTTTCAAATGCCCCCATAAATGAAAGTCAAGAGGGTTGAGGTCAGGAGAGCGTCGAGGCCATGGAATTGGTCCGCCTCTACCAATCCATCGGTCACCGAATCTGTTGTTGAGAAGCGTACGGACACTTCGACTGAAATGTGCAGGAGCTCCATCGTGCTGAACCACATGTTGTGTCATACTTGTAAAGGCACATGTTCTAGCAGCACAGGAGTATCCCGTATGAAATCATGATAATGTGCTCCATTGAGCGTAGGTGGAAGAACATGGGGCCCAATCTAGACATCACCAATAATGCCTGCCCAAACGTTCACAGAAAATCTGTGTTGATGACGTTATTGCACAATTGCGTGCGGATTCTCGTCAGCCCACACATGTTGATTGTGAAAATTTAAAATTTGATCACGCTGGAATGAAGCCTCATCCGTAAAGAGAACATTTGCACTGAAATGAGGATTGACACATTGTTGGATGAACCATTCGCAGAAGTGTACCCGTGGAGGCCAATCAGCTGCTAATAGTGCCTGCACACGCTGTACATGGTACGGAAACAACTGGTTCTCCCGTAGCACTCTCCATACAGTGACGTGGTCAACGTTACCTTGTACAGCAGCAACTTCTCTGACGCTGACATTAGGGTTATCGTCAACTGCACGAAGAATTACCTCGTCCATTGCAGGTGTCCTCGTCGTTCTAGGTCTTCCCCAGTCGCGAGTCATAGGCTGGAATGTTCCGTGCTCCCTACGACGCCCATCAATTGCTTCGAACGTCTTCCTGTCGGGACACCTTCGTTCTGGAAATCTGTCTCGATACAAACGTAACGCGCCACGGCTATTGCCCCGTGCCGGCCTGTGTGATGACCGCTACGGTCGCAGGTTCGAATCCTGCCTCGGGCATGGATGTGTGTGATGTCCTTAGGTTAGTTAGGTTTAATTAGTTCTAAGTTCTAGGCGACTGATGGCCTCAGAAGTTAAGTCGCATAGTGCTCAGAGCCATTTGAACCATTTGAACTATTGCCCCGTGCTAATCCATACATCAAATGGGCATCTGCCAACTCCGCATTTGTAAACATTGCACTGACTGCAAAACCACGTTCGTGATGAACACTAACCTGTTGATGCTACGTACTGATGTGCATGATGCTGGTACTGTAGAGCAATGAGTCGCATGTCAACACAAGCACCGAAGTCGACATTACCTTCCTTCAATTGGGCCAACTGGCGGTGAATCGAGGAAGTACAGTACATATTGACGGAACTAAAATGAGCTCTAACATGGAAATTAAGCGTTTCCGGACACATATCCACATAACATCTTTTCTTTATTTGTGTGTGAGGAATGTTTCCTGAAAGTTTGGCCGTTCCTTTTTGTAACACCCTGTATATTTATTATGTGGTCTGGAAATGTACTTGTCTTGTGATGGTTTTGAGCATATGATCGCTTGCGAAACATGTTTCTAGTATAGTTATCACACCTGCAGGACATAAATGAAGCGGTGTTCAATTCGCCCCTAAGACCAAGTAAATTAGCAATGGTAATTCTGGGACGTACATGTGGTCAACCTGTCTTACAAACTACTCTGTATCCGGGGCACCGCAGCTGTGGTAGTACATTATTTAGCGAGAATTTAGCAGTGTTAGCAGACATGTATATTGTTGCTCTCGTGCAAGAAGCAATCCAGGAAGCAAACAGTAGGGAAACTTACAGTTGTAGCGACTGGTTGGCCCTGCTCAAAATGCAGATGAATGTTTTCCCCCTCCTGAAAACGTTTCCAAAGGGGCGAAATGACGCTGTCGTCAATAGTAAATTGTCAGCCATTTTAATTGGGGTCAGCTTCTAGTCCGCCAACAATCCCTTCTCGTGCAGTGTCGTCATTTCGGCGGAAGGAATAATTTGCACCAAAAGCATGCACAACCACATTAAGAGACCTTGTATTGGCTTATAATGTATGCCTCTTCTTACCAAATTTTTCCACCGTAGTTTAGCCAGCGTCATGTTCCCATGACGTAGTGTATTCTCCTGGATCTCAAAGATCCTTTAACGTGTAGACTATCGGATCGAAAGCATCCGGACACTACTGTGTAATGCGGAATGGACTACTAGATGTCACGAGGGGCAGAAGCCGCCAGTGTAAAACAGAAGCAGTATCACCGAAATGGGTCCGTCAGGAGTGCTTACTTCAATCTTGGACTAGTCACTGGATGTTACCGGAGTAACACATCAACAGGAACATTTAAACCTCTCTACATCTGCCCAGGTCAACTGTTGGTGATGAGACATCCAAAAGTTGATGGCACATTAGGATATGCCGGATATCGGAAACCAACACACACAAATCTATATCTCCGTGCCAGTAGCTGCCATCACTCTTCACAGACCCTAGGTGTCCTTAAGTCCTTAGTGCATAGGGCGCACTGTGCATCCAATAAAACCAATTTGAAGAAGAGCTCACATACCTCAAGAGCGTTTTTTAAGTCGAATGGATTTTCTCCGCAACAAACTCGTAGAGCTTTCAATGCAAAACCTAGAATGCAGGTATGTGATGGGAAAGAAGATGGTAATTCCTTCAGATCTAATGCGTTTTTGCCCTATGTGGATGCTCTTTCCACGAAGATAGGCCGTATTCTAAAGAAACACTGTGTTAGGTGATATTTCGGCCCCTCATGAAGATTGTAACTTTACTCGGCTCTGTGAAGGACGATTTGTAGCTTCGCAAAGCGGGTGTGTATCAGATTCCTTGCCGAAATTGTGAGAAGTCATACACAGGCCAAACAACACGCACTGTTCATGAGAGATGTGTGGAGCATCGAAGATACACACGCTTATTATAGCCAGACAAGTCAGCTGTGGCCGAACATTGCATTGATACAGGGCATTCCATGAATTACAGTGATGTGAAGATTTTAACATACACCTCTACCTTTTGTGAATCTGTCTTCAGGGAAGCTATAGAGATTAGATTAGGTAATAATTTAATAAACAGAGATAATGGTTTTAATTTGGGCAAAGCATGGAATCCGGCTCTTGGGGTAATTAAACTGCAGAGAAGTCGTCATCGTGTCACCGCCGCCGATCATACATCGATAAGCGAATCGAATGTCTGTAGGCCTTCGCCACAGGCGGCGCATGTGTAAGTGTATGTCTCTGCCGCCGACCAGCATCTGTGACCCGCATGCGCAGTACCGCCGCGGTGGAGCATATAAGGCCGCGCTTGGCATCTTGTCGTCAGTCATGTGACTCGCACTGAGGATGGCTGGACGATACGCGGCTGAAATATCAGTGGAGAAAATTTTATTTGCGCGGCTGCATGCCCGAAATTTAATGGACTATTCATTACGCGACGACAAGTTGAAAATGCACTCACTGAAAGCGTCCTCAATAGAGTTCAAGCAGTCGTAAAGGCGAAGGGTGGACACAACCCATATTTATGTCCACTAATAGGTGTCCGGATACTTTTGATCAAACAGCTTATAGTCGACGACGTTTGAGTATCACAGCCGGTTATGATTCACGTTCCAGAGCATTATTTAAACTGGTCTGTCATGCATCTTCAGGCAAGTCGACGAAGACTGTCGCGTGCTTCTCACGTTGCCCAATTTATTGATGCACTGTATGCTGTTCTGGACATGTGCCAAGATCGCAGCAGCGGGACAGTCAACACTACTCGCCCTACGACAGTAGGAAATGAAGGATTCCATGTTTTTTCCAAGTAATGGGACCTATCGCATAGCATCACCTTTTCCGCCATGTGTACATTTAATCGTTATTCTCGTGTATTTTTCCTTTATTTATCGAAATCAGAGAAATTTGAAATGAAAAGGTAATATCTGTAGTACCACAGGAAAGTGTGATTGGACCGTTGCTGTTTACAATATATATAAACGAGCAGTAGAAAGCGTCGGATGCTCTTTAAGGCTATTCGCAGATGATGCATTTGTCTATACCAAACTAGCAACGCCAGAAGATAGTAGGAATTTGCAGAACGACCTGCATAGAATTAATAAATGGTGCACACTCTGGCAGCTGACCCTGAAAACAAATAAATGTAACGTATTGCGCATACCTAGGAAAAGAAATCAACTTCTGTACAGTTGGAGACAGAGTCTGCAGTACAATACACTACTGGCCATTGAAATTGCTACACCACGAAGATGACGTGCTACAGACGCGAAATTAACCGACAGGAAGAAGATGCTGTGATATGCAAATGATTAGCTTTTCAGAGCATTCACACAAAGTTGGCGCCGGTGGCGACACCTACAACGTGCTGACACGAGGAAAGTTTCCAACCGATTTCTCATACACAAACAGCAGTTTACCGGCGTTGCCTGGTGAAACGTTGTTGTGATGCCTCGTGTAAGGAGGAGAAATGCGTACCATCACGTTTCCGACTTTGATAAAGGTCGGATTGTAGCCTATTGCGATTGCGGATTATCGTATCGCGACATTGCTGCTCGCGTTGATTGAGATCCAATGACCGTTAGCAGAATATGGAATCGGTGGGCTCGGGAGGGTAATACGGAACGCCGTGCTGGATCGTATCATTAGCAGTCGAGATGACAGGCATCTTATCCGCTTGGCTGTAACGGATTGCGCAGCCACGTCTCGATCCCTGAGTTAACAGATGCGGACGTTTGCAAGACAACAACCATCTGCACGAACAGTTCGACGACATTTGCAGCAGCATAGGCTATCAGCTCGGAAACGATGGCTGTGGTTACCCTTGGCACTGCATCACGGACAGGAGCGCCTGCGATGGTGTACTCAACGACGAACCCGGGTGCACGAATGGCAAAACGTCATTTTTTCGGATGAATCGAGGTTCTGTTTACAGCATCATGATGGTCGTATCCGTGTTTGGCGACATCGCGGTGAACGGACGTTGGAAGCGTGTATTCGTCATCGCCATACTGGCGTATCACCCGGCGTGATGGTATGGGGTGCCATTGGTTACACGTCTCGGTCACCTCTTGTTCGCACTGACGGCACTTTGAACAGTGCACGTTACATTTCAGATGTGTTACGACATGTGGTTCTACCCTCCATTCGATCCTTGCGAAACCCTACATTTCAACAGGATAATGCACGACCGCATGTTGCAGGTCCTGTATGGGCCTTTCTGAATACAGATACTGGCCAGCACATTCCCCAGATCTCTCACCAATTGAAAACGTCTGGTCAATGGTGGCTGAGCAACTGGCTCGTCGCAATACGCCAGTCAGTACTCTTGATGAACTGTGGTATCGTGTTGAAATGCCCAGGCGTATCAAGGCCGTTATTATGGCCAGAGGTAGTTGTTGTGGGCACTGATCTCTCAGGATCTGTGCACCCAAATTGCGTGAAAATGTAATCACATGTCAGTTCTAGTATAATATGTTTGTCCAAAGAATATCCGTTTATCATCTGCATTTCTTCTTGGTGTAGCAATTTCTAAGGCCAGTAGTGTATCTAGGCGTAACTATCCAGAACGATCTTAAGTGGAATGACTACACAAAACAGATAGTGGGAAAAGAAGGTACTAGAGTCAGATTCATATGAAGAATATTAAGGAAGTGTAACTCAACCACGAAAGAAGTGGCTTATAAGGAGCTTATTCACCCGATTCTTGAGTATTGTTCATCTGTCTGGGATTCCTTTCAGGCAGGACTCATAGAATAGAGAAGATCGAACGAAGATCGTCATGGGATCCTTTAGTTGCCGAGAGAGCGTTACGGAGATGCTAAACAGATTGCACTGGCAGACGTTACAAGAGAGGCGTTGTGCATGACGGTGAGATTTACTATTGAAATTTCGGGACAGCACTTTTCAGGAGGAGTTGGATAACATATTACTTCCCCCCACATACATCTCGCGCACTGACCACGAGGACAAAATTCGTGAAATTAGAGCCAATACGGAGGCTTACCGACGATCATTCTTCCCACGCACTAATCGCGAGTGGAACAGGGTTGGAGGAAGCAGATAGTGGTACCGAAAGTACCCTCCGCCACACACTATTAGGTGGCTTGCGGAGTATGATGTAGATATAGATGTATATGTAACATTTGGCATTGGCTTTTCCGATCCAGCCTCCGAAATTAATTTTGTACTTTACCATTGTTAGAAGTTCTTCTTTCCTTGACCACGGAAACACCCGGTCACTATTGTGGGAATGATTTTCTGACCTTGATCAAAAATTACCTGCTATTTTATATTACCGATTTATGATGATTTCATTAGGGTATCTAAACATCCACAGAATTACTCTGATTTCTAAATTAATCATCAGACATGAACGGAGGAAATGTAGCTCCGTGCGTTTCAAACGAAACGGTGCCGATATCGAACCAGGAATGGTATTGTCTTCAATCCGAAGACTGGTTCTATGCAGCTGTCCACGCTACTCTCCCTGTGCAAGCCCCAGCATCTCTATAGCCATCTGCACCTGCTTACTGTTGTCAAACCTTCATCTCCTCCTATAATTCCCCTCCCCCTCTCCCATACACAGCTCCCTCCATTAGGAAACGGTATCACAAATTTCTTTCCTCCCCAATTCTGTCCAGCAGCTAATCATTAGTAGTACGAGATACCCATTTAATCTTCAGCATTCTTCTGTAGCACCACATTTTAAAAGCTTCCACTCCGCTCTTGTTGAACTGCTTGTCGTCCACTTCCACACGAGGATACACTCCAGCAAATATCTTCAGGAAGGACCTCCTGACACCTACAGTTACGAGAGCCATCCAGAAAATAAAGACATTTCTCCAAAGCAAGATGTTCTTTAATAATACTACAGAAACTCAATATACACGTTTTGACATATACTTTGACTACTTTTCCGCGTAGTCCCCCTTTTACATTGAGACATACGTTGTACCTTGTCACGAGTTTGTGTATACCGTGTGGCTGCCTTGCTATCGAATTAAGTCACGACAGCATCCTTCAGGTCATTTGCGAAGCGTATACCAGCAAGCTGCTCATTCAGTTTTGGAAACAGGAAACAGCCCAACGGTGCCAGGTCCGGACTGCAAGGAGGATGCACGAAGATGTACCACCGGAATTTCTAATGCGGCGAGGCGTGTGTCTGCTGGGCAGTTTGCGAACGTGTACTGTTGCGCAACAATAATTCCACGCGAGAGCTTGCCTCTTTGGCAGTTCTGGATCGCCCGACTAAAACGTTCAAGGATAGCACTGTATGTGTCGCTATTGATCGTTGTGTTGTATGGCATGAAATCGACGAGTGAGACGTCTTCACAATCGCAGAATACAAAAACCATCACTTTCTGGTTTTATCTAGTTTATTTGAACTTGCGTGGCTTTGTGGCGACCGAGGATGACGCCACTCCATAGACCGTCGCTTCATTGTGGGGGTGTTATGATAAGCCCATGCTTCATCTCCTGTAACCATCTGGTCAATAAACGTATTGCCTTCCTTTCGTAACGCTTCGAGAACGCCAAAGCAGCACCCATTGTCGCAGCTTTCCCGTTATCCCCGAGTATGCACGGTACTCACCGTGCACAGATTCTGTGGTACCCTGAGTACTGAGTGAAAGATCCATGCACCATTAAACGATATACTTCCTGGCTTTGTTCATGCACGTCGCTAATCGTGGATGTCGATTATCTCGGATGATACGGTCCATCTCTTGTTTCAGAGCATCTGTGATGATGGAGGGTCGTCCTGATCTCTCTTCGTCATGAACGTCCGTTCTCCCATTCTTAAATATTATGCATCACTTTCAAAGATCGGCTGCAATCATTAACAAGTCTGCGGCGAACGTCACAGGGTCTAACGAATTGTAGAAAACAAATAATACCTTGGCACCACACAGTCAGCATTTGTCCCATTCGCCACAAACATGATCACGGCTATCTCTTCAGTTAGAATGTGACATGTCCGGCCTAACAAACGCATCCGACAACTGTCCGCATCGCACTGAACACAAGATACCAATGAGCGGCTGCCTCAAGACAGGTGCGCGGACTGTACGTGCAAACGTTCTTTACTTTTTGGCTGGCCTTCATACACACATCA
Organism: Schistocerca americana; assembly: GCF_021461395.2. Lineage (NCBI taxonomy): Eukaryota > Metazoa > Arthropoda > Insecta > Orthoptera > Acrididae > Schistocerca > Schistocerca americana. The sequence goes on along the minus strand of NC_060126.1, from coordinate 392,699,833 downwards.
AAAAGAGGTTTGCATTACCTCGGTTCCGAGAGTTCCGGAACCTGTACAGAAAATTTGAATAGAGATCAACATAAACGTCATTTCCGCCTTTTTTATTACTCATGAAAACCACACATTGGAAGTTGTACCAACATGCAGCGAGACCTTCAGAGGTGATGGTCCAGATTGCTGTACACACCGGTACCTCTAATACCCAGTAGCACATCCTCTTGCATTGATGCATGCCTCTACTCGTCGTGGCATATTATCCACAAGTTAATCAAGGCACTGTTGCTCCAGACTGTCCCACTTCTCAACGGCGATTCGGTGTCGATTCTTCTAGTTGGTGCGTAACGTCTTCCTTAAACAGCCCTTTTCTATCTATCCCAGGCATGTTCGATAGGGTTCATGTGTGGAGAACATGCTCTCCACTCTAGTCGAACGATGTCGTTATCCTGAAGGAAGTCATTCACAAGAGGCACACCATGGGGACGCGAAAAGTCGTCCATGAAGTCGAATGCCTCGCCAATATGCTGCCGATATGGCTGCACTGTTGGTTGGAGGATGGAAATCACGTATCGTACAGCCGTTACCGCGCTTTCCATAACCACCAGCGGCGTACAGCTGGGAAATTCCACCTCGCTGCACTCGTTGGACAGTGTGTCTAAGGCATTCAGACTGACCGGGTTGCCACCAAACACGTCTCAGACGATTGTCTGGTTGAAGGCATATGCGACACTCATCGGTGAAGAAAACGTGATGCCAATCCTGAGCGGTCCATTCGGCAAGTTGTTGGGCCCATCTGTACCACTCTGCATGGTGTCGTGGTTGCAAAAATGGACCTCGCCATGGACGTTGTGCATCATGCAGCCTATTGCGCACAGTTTGAGTCGTAACACGACGCCCTATGGCTGCACAAAAAGCATTATTCAACATGGTGGCGTTGCTGTCAGCGTTCCTCCGAGCCATAATCCATAGGTAGCGGTCATCCACTGCAGTAATAGCCCTTATGTGGCCTGAGCGAGGCATGTCATAGACAGTTCCTGTCTCTCTGTGTCTCTTCCACGTCCGAACAACATCGCTTTGGTTCACTCCGAGACGCCTGGACACTTTTTTTGATGAGTGCCCTTCCTGGCACAAAGTAACAATGTGGATGCCATCGAACCGCGGTATGGACCGTCTAGGCGTGGTTGAACCCGAGCCTTGTACCTCCTTCCTGGTGGAATGACTGGAACTGATCAGCTGTCGGACGTCCTCCGTCTCATAGGAGCTGCTCATGCATGGTTGTTTACATCTTTGGGCGGGTTTAGTGACATCTCTGAACAGCCAAAGCGACTGTGTCTGTGATACAGTATCCACGGTCAACGTCTTGTTCATGAGTTTTGGGAACTGGGGTGATGCAATTTTTGATGTGTGTATATTCAATGTTAAGAAAGTTCTCTTTTACAGAAAATCTTTACGTACTGTTCCTAGTCCACATTTGATATCATCTCAAGTTTGGCCATTGTCAGTTATTTTTCTAACCAAACAGCAAAACTCATCTACTAACTTAGTGCCCACTTTCTTAATACTTAGCCTCTCTGATTTAATTCTGCTACTTTCCATTATCCTTTTACTTTCGATGGTACTCATGTTTTAACTCTTTTCCAAGACACTGTTCATTCCTTTCAACTGTTCTTCCAAGTCCCAAGCCATTTCTGCCGGAATTTCAATGTCATCAGCGAAGCTGAAAAATTTTATTTAATCTTCATGAACTTTATTTCCCTTTCTTTTAATTTCATTTACTTCTTGCTCAGTCTATAGCTTGAATAACGTGGAAGATAGGTAACAACACTATTTCACTCGCTTCTCGTCTATTGCCTAACCTTCATTTCTCTCAGTTTTTATGACTACAGCCTGGTTTCTGTAAAAGTTGTAGATAACCTCTTGCTCCCTGTATTTTAATCCTGCTACCTTCTGCATTTCAATGAGTATATTCCAGTCAGCATTGTCAAAAACTTTCTTTAAATACAGACGTGTTTCGTGTTTGAAAGTGTTCACAAACCAGCTTCTTTATAGATAGATTTCACATTGAACAAACACAATTTTCTCTTCTGAAGTTACAGCATCATCAATATTTTTTAACTTTATTTCTCATTAACACATGATGTTGCTTTCGTGGTTTTCTGTATTTAGGGTTACAGCTATTTCTCTTACCAAGCTTGTCATTTTTCTGATTTCGCCGTTCTCTGCACGGTGAAAAACAGCACTTTCAAATTTTCACCCTGTCACTGTTCAGAAGAGACGAAAACAAGGCGGAAGATATCGAGAAGCACACTTTTAGACGAACACTAAAACAAGAGAGAGAGCTTCAGCTTCAACATGAATGTTCACAAACCATTTAATTACGTCTTTTTCATATCAAGCTACTAGAGTTACATTGCACTGTATCAGAAGAATATATTTTCTTTTACTTGTTGTCAGAGTATATCTCTGACGCCATTGTCTTATTTCCGGATGTTGTGTCAGGCAAACAAAGACGATACCCCGCCATGAATCGCCGATATCTGCTGACCGGGGAAAAGCTTGCATGGCAGCGATCAACGGAAATGCTTATCAAGAATTTCTCCGAATCTTACTTCCTGCGTCACGTATCGCACAGACACAGGATGCCGAGTGTTGATACCTGAAAAGGAAAATGTTTTGCTAAGAAACTGCTGTAAAAGAGGGAATACTCGTAAAGTTTAAAATCTGACGCTCTTCTCTTAACTAAGTTCGAGTTACAGTGCCGGGAAAGATCACGTCCTAAATGTAAGCTGGCTAAAACCAAGTTTAACCTACGTATAGTACTGTGTCATTCCTCGTCCGAATAGAACTGCCTGTTGCATTTATAAGATCTCTGTTTTTTGACAAAAAGTATCGAACTCCTTTCATTTGGTTTATGTATATTGCCATTGGATGGTAAAGCTACAGCGATTGTCAGTTAATTTATAGTATCTTTACTCTCATTCATGCGGTAGCGTTCTCGCTTCCCGCGCCCGGGCTCCCGGGTTCGATTCCCGGCGGGGTCAGGGATTTTCTCTGTCTCGTGATGACTGGGTGTTGTGTGATGTCCTTAGGTTAGTTAGGTTTAAGTAGTTCTAAGTTCTAGGGGACTAATGACCATAGATGTTAAGTCCCATAGTGCTCAGAACCATTTGAACCATTTTTACTCTCATTCAATCACACATGATCAGTTTTGATATTTTAATCACCTTGAGATGCTGCAGCTACAATGACACTTCGTAGTTGCATGTGCAAGACGACGGCTCTGAGCAGATTTATAGAGAGTATGCCTGTCTGGATGAGGTTATTCACACGAGTGCTAAAAGGAACTCGTTAAACTTCGGTTAGACGATAAATCAGTCTAATCTAAAAGCCGTAAATTCAACTAAATACCTACGTATTACAATTACGAACAACTTAAATTGGAAGGAAAACATAGAAAAAGTTGTGGGGAAGGCTAACCAAAGACTGCGTTTTATTGGCAGGACACTTAGAAAATGTAAAAGACCTATTAAGGAGAATGCCTACACTACGCTTGTCCGTCCTCTTTTAGAATACTGCTGCGCAGTGTGGGATCCTTACTAGGTAGACCTGACGGAGTACATCGAAAGGCAGCACATTTTGTATTATCGCGAAATATGGGAGAGAGTGTCACAGAAATGATACAGGATTTGGGTTGGAAATCATTAAAAGAAAGTCGTTTTTCGTTGCGACGGAATCTTCTCACGAAATTCCAATCACCAACTTTCTCCTCCGAATTCGAAAATATTTTGTTGACACCGACCTACATAGGGAGGAACGATTACCATGATAAAATAAGGGAAATCAGAGCTCGTACGGAAAGATATAGGTGTTCATTATTTCCGCACGATATGCGAGATTGAAATAATAGAGAATTGTGAAAGTGGTTCGATGAACCCTCTGCCAGGCACTTAAATGTGATTTGCAGAGTATCCATGTGGATGTAGATTTAGATGAAGATGATAAGATGCCGAAACCAGTTGTGACTTAATACGTCATATGGAACTGTGATTAAGAATGAAGCATTGTGCATTATATGTATGTTCCCAGGGACTGTCTTCTACGTAGGAGAGCATCTTTCTTCAATAAGCGTGACTTGTTGCTATCGTACTTTCTGTCACAGTAGTCTAAAGTAATCTGGATCATTAAGAATATTATATTCGAAAGAGGAATGCCGGTTATATTGTTATATTGTTCTTTTTTCATCTCCATTTTAACCTGGCTACTAAAACCGCTCAGAATAACCGGTTCGTGAAAGAAGCGATTTTCGGTTTTTATTGCTGTTATTTCCAATAATAAACGTAGACATCGCACAGAGACTGAAAAATTCGAACACTCCCTCAGATTCTTGCGTTATACGTTTCAAGATACTGTACCTAGAATCAAAATATATATATATATATATATATATATATATATATATATATATATATATATATATAACAGGTAAATAAAGAAAAACGTGACCCGTATACTATTAGCTGCTTTTATAGAAAAGTAGCGACGGGTGGATACTACAAAAAATCGCCAGTATTCCCCTAATGATTATGGTTTTTTAAAACTCTGCCCAAAATCATGATGTAATCGAGAATCATACCCTGGGGCGCTACGAATAATCAGTCTTACGGGATGAAAACTGAGGTTGGAGAGCTCTTTTCTTCGTGTTATGCTGCCCATTTCAAACGGTTACAAACAGATAGAGATACACCACCTAGGTAAGAACAGTAGCTCAGCTAGCTTCTATTTTAACTAAAGAAACGCTGTTTCTGGCCTTGTTTCACAGTTTATTATTAATGTTATTGGGCAACCTAGGTTTCGGGTTATAAGCCCATTTTCAAGTACATTACTGATTCCCAAAGATGATAATGCACAAATAAACATGATGACAAGGCAAAGATAATCATCTCAACTTCTTAACGTATTGATCCATAGCTTAATGTACAATTACGTCAAAGACCATTTTTAACAAATTACATACATTATTACACATCACCAATTGCAATGCAATGAGTGGACTAAAGTTATGCATCAGCCAAGAGCTTTTTAACTACTGGACTGGAGCCAAAGTTTGGCTTCTATCCTGGGGTTGTAATCTCATCTAAAAGAGGTGAATAATTGCATTGTGTTTGCTCGTTTAATAACAGGTAAGGGGATATACACATTTCTTTTTAATTACTAAAATTTCTAATTGGTTCAGTTTGGCCTCCTTTTCCTCTGTGTGTGGAACGTGTACATCTATTGCGTATTTGTGGTTATTGTTCAGGCAATGTGCTGCAAAGGCTGAATCAGGCTTCTTCAATCTCCAGCTTCTGTGGTGTTCCTTAAGTATGGTACAGATTGACCTCCCCGTCTCTCCAATGTAGCAAGACTGACACTCATGGCATGTGATTTTATAAACCCCACTTTTTGTGATAGCTGGTTGTTTGACTTTTGCATTGAACAAGAAACTACCTATCGTCTGAAGGACATAGAAAACCACAGAGAAGCCCTTTGCCTTCAAGATGTTACTTATGCTATTTGATGTTTTCCCTATAAAAGTTAATCTGGACCATTTCTTTTCCTGTTTGTCTGTGTTTTTCATTTGGAACAGTAGAGACCTGGCTTGCTTCTTCATCTTTTTGCCTAAAAGTTTATTAATGGTGGTGTTGCAGTCAAATTCTTTATTTATGGGTAATGTTCTTATTGTGTTAAGTTCCTGGTCAAAGTCTCCTTGGGGCATAGGGATAGAAAGAAGACGGTGGATCATATGATGAAATGCTGCTTGTTCGTTGGTTATAGGATGTTGGGAGGAAGCCGGATGGAAGTGTCAGTGAAGGAATCGTGGTTTCGCAGTTCTTCAACCACTTTCCATAGATGCTCAAGACAGCAGCACGCGGACAGGTGACGAGATTCGGTTGAAACCTTCCTAAGAGACAGTTTCCGTTCCTTCCAACCTAATCATATAAACAATTGCGAATATGAAAAGCCATCAGCTGTAGAATGGAATGATAACGATGACAATTTGTGCCGGACCGGGACTCTAACCTGCATTTGCCGCTTATCGCGAGTGGTTGACTAACCATTTTTTGTTGCTTTTTTACTTTAAAAAAAAACCAGGGGCTCGAACTCGATTTCCCGCTTATGGCGAAGAGCCGCCTTACCATTTTTTAATTTTAACTTTAATTTTTTTATTTTTTGTTAAACAGAATATCTTTATTCTTACAAAGGTGCCCTTCGTGGGGTAAAGAAGGTAACTAACGAACAAAAAATACTAAAGCATAAATAGAACGTAAACGCCGCCTTCTGGCAGCAGCAACAACTCGTCATTCGGGCTGGGCACGTCTTCACGAAGAAAGGGTTTATATGATTCTGTCACTTGCAGGGTTCATATGATTCTGTCACTTGCTCCAGTCAGTTCCGTAAATTTAACTTGAACATGAGGCTAACTTCTCATACCCGGGACACCCCAAGTGTGGGGAGGGTCCAAGAAGACACTACGCGGATAATTGGCGAAGTACTGGCAGTAGCGTGGGTGGCTGGCTGGCTGGCTCTGAGCACTATGGGACGCAACTGCTGAGGTCATTAGTCCCCTAGAACTTAGAACTAGTTAAACCTAACTAACCTAAGGACATCACAAACATCCATGCCCGAGGCAGGATTCGAACCTGCGACCGTAGCGGTCTTGCGGTTCCAGACTGCAGCGCCTTTAACCGCACGGCCACTTCGGCCGGCTAGCGTGGGACCTTGCCGTTGGTGGGGAGGCTTGCGTGCCTCAGCGATACAGATAGCCGTACCGTAGGTGCAACCACAACGGAGGGGTATCTGTTGAGAGGCCAGACAAACGTGTGGTTCCTGAAGAGGGGCAGCAGCCTTTTCAGTAGTTGCAAGGGCAACAGTCTGGATGATTGACTGATCTGGCCTTGTAACAATAACCAAAACGGCCTTGCTGTGCTGGTACTGCGAACGGCTGAAAGCAAGGGGAAACTACAGCCGTAATTTTTCCCGAGGGCATGCAGCTTTACTGTATGAGATGAATACACTAAGCAGATTCAGAAGTATGTAGGTTGCAGTAGGTACTGGGAGATGAAAAAGCTTGCACAGGATAGAGTAGCATGGAGAGCTGCATCAAACCAGTCTCAGGACTGAAGACCACAACAAAAACAGCGTGGGTGGTGTCGTAGAAGAGTGAATTGGGAAAGTGTTTGTCATCATCACGGTAAAGATACAATATTGTCAGGCCCTTCATCCATATCACTGCATTCAACTTAGTATGTGTATAAAATGTCATATTTTGGATAAGAAGGGATGTCGAAGTTACTGCTGTAGGGAACGTTCGCTGAATGAGGGCCAACATACGTCTTACAACCTCCACATCTCCATGAGGGACCCACATTCCAGACGGTGTTCATCTGTATCACGTATACGGCTCTGGGGACGCAACGGAGAACCAGCAATACGTATGGAATGGAGTCTCTGGCGATTCATGTATTTGTGGCTGACCACCAAATACCTGGGTACTCTGGCATTGGAATCGAGAATAGCGCCATACACTGAACATCAGACCACTGACCAAGTAACCGAGAGCAGAAGGCTTTCAATCGGATTTCGGAGATGGTCTCTCATCATGCGACAGTAAACATCACGTGCCCCGTGCAGTCGCTCACTTGGCAGGTCAGCGTTGACATAACGGAAATCCACAAAAAACTCCCTTAGGTTAGATAGTGGAGGAGAATATAAGCCACTGCAAGGAGTGGTTCGTGAGAAGTGGATGCCAGTTCTTCAATCAGAGTCGCTGTAAAGCTGAGCTGGCGGTGGTTCCACGTTTTTGTCATCGTGGAGACATACACTACTCGCCATTAAAATTGCTACACCAAGAAGAAATGCAGATGATAAACGGGTATTCATTGGAGAAATATATTATACTAGAACTGACATGTGATTACATTTTCACGCAATTTGGGTGCATAGATCCTGAGAAATCAGTGCCCACAACAACTACCTCTGGCCATAATAACGGCCTTGATACGCCTGGGCATTTCAACACGATACCACAGTTCATCAAGAGTACTGACTGGCGTATTGTGACGAGCCAGTTGCTCAGCCACCATTGACCAGACATTTTCAATTGGTGACAGATCGGGAGAATGTGCTGGCCAGGGCAGCGTCGAACATTTTCTGTATCCAGAAAGGCCCGTACAAGACCTGCAACATTCGGTCTTGCATTATCCTGCTGAAATGTAGGGTTTCACAGGAATCGAATGAAGGGTAGAGCCACGGGTCGTAACACATCTGAAATGTAACGTCCACTGTTCGAAGTGCCGTCAATGCGAACAAGAGGTGACCGAGACGTGTAACCAATGGCACCCCATACCATCACGCCGGGTGATACGCAAGTATGACGAGACGAATACACGCTTCTGACGTGCGTTCACCGCGATGTCGCCAAACACGGATGCGACCATCATGATGCTGTAAACAGAACCTCGATTCATCCGAAAAAATGACGTTTTGCCATTCGTCGTTGAGTACACCATCGCAGGCGCTCCTGTCTGTGATGCAGCGTCAAGGGTAACCGCAGCCATGGTCTCCGAGCTGATAGTGCATGCTGCTGCAAACGTCGTCGAACTGTTCGTGCAGATGGTTGTTGTCTTGCTAACGTCCCCATCTGTTGATTCAGGGATCGAGACGTGGCTGCACTATCCGTTACAGCCATGCGGATAAGATGCTTGTCATCTCGACTGCTAGTGATACGAGGCCGTTGGGATCCAGCACGGCGTTCCGTATCACCCTCCTGAACCCACCGATCCATATTCTACTAACAGTCGTTATATCTCGACCAACGCGAGCAGAAATGTCGCGATACGATAAACCGCAATCGCGATAGGCTATTATCCGACCTTTATCAAAGTCGGAAACGTGATGGTACGCGTTTCTCCTCCTTACACGAGGCATCAGAACAACGTTTCACCAGGCAACGCCGGTCAAGTGCTGTTTGTGTATGAGAAATCGGTTGGAAACTTTCCTCATGTCAGCACGTTGTAGGTGTCGTCACCGGCGCCACCTTGTATGAATGCTCTAAAAAGCTAATCATTTGCATATGACAGCATCTTCTTCCTGTCGGTTAAATTTTGCGTATGTAGCACGTCAATTTCGTGGTGTAGCAATTTTAATGGCCAGTATTGTATAAGGCAGCTGCCCTAACCCACACATTGACCATTTCGAGATCTCTCTTTGTGGTAGGGAGTGTGAGTGTGTCGTATCACACTTTGATGATCATTCTTACACTGGAAAAGTAACTAAATACTGCTTGTTAGCTGCGGACTGTCGTCTTTGGCACTGGGAGGACTGTGACCAGATGCGGTATTGTGAATGCTAGATAGATAGTGACATAAGCCACCCACTGTACCATGTTCAAAGATTGCAGCAAGTTGCTATGGGCATCTGTATGCATGCCCTGTAGGAGACGAGAATAGGTAAGGTCTGATGCCTCTCGACTGTCATACGTAAAGATAACCCACAGACATTTGATATCCAAGGCTGGGTATGGGACCAAGCTCCCTTCTGGGAAGCTGGTGCCAAGGACCATCACTCCAGACTTATCCAAGTTGAAGTGGCATCTGGCTATAGCACCGTATTGGCGATCCAGTAGAGTGATCTTTGGACTTTTGCTGCCAAACGCAGTAAAAACACCAGATCGTCCACATAGGCTCGGCATACAAATGTATGGTTCTCAACGGAAGTCCCTGCAGCTAGGGTCATAGTGCATGTAACAGTGGCTCCATGACAATGGCATACTGGGGGCAATCTTGCCTCACAGAGCAGACAATAGTGATCTTACCGTCCATACATGCATTGATTGTAACCTGTGAAGTGGCTCCACGCAGAAGGTGCATGACAGTGCTTATGAAGGACTGAGGGAAAGCCAGCTGTCACAGCACCTTCTCAAGATAATCATGGCAAACTCTATCAAAAGCGCGGTCAGAGTCCACTGTCACTAAGACTCCGCACACACGACAGGCCTCCGCCAGTGTGATGACATTGTGGTAATCGATGAGCGCCGTCTGAATTTTGCTGTTACTGCCAAGACAGGGCTGGTTGGTGGAGAGGACGTAGTGCTGAATTCGGGCAGCCAGAAGTTTCGTAAATACCTTGAAATCGTTGTTGAGCAGCGTAGAAGGTCGGTAACGGTCAAATCTCTGTTGGGCAGATGGCTTGGGGGCCGACATAAGGATGCCATCGACAAAGGCAGGTGGCATCTGCATTGAAGGGTCCATCAGTTCTTGATACATCGTAACTCATTGGGGCATCTTAACATCACGGAACGTACGATGAACTCCATCAGGAGACCATCTGTTGTTCGCCCCGTGAGGGTCGCCGCCGCGCTGACATCGAGAGTCCGAGGCAGCAAGCGGAGGACTTCATTCATAGCCGTAGCATCCTCGTCTTCTGCGCGTGGAACTGCCGGTTATGATCCAAGAAGGCGTCGGCAGTATCCTTTTGAGCCGTCAGGCGCCGGTCATGTGTCATATGCAGCATTGAGATAAATGCTCTGCGACATCTGCTACGTTCATGGATAATGTGATACATTGGCAGCAGTTCACCTCCTATCTGGGCTCTCTTTTAAAAGGTTCTAAGCGCTATGGGACTGAACATCTAAGGTCATCAGTCCCCTAGACTTAGAACTACTTAAACCTAACTAACCTAAGGACCTCACACACATCCACGCCCGAGGCAGGATTCGAACCTGCGACGGTAGCGGTCACGCGGTTCCAGACTGTAGCGCCTAGAACCGCTCGGCCACATCGGCCGGCACCCCTTATCTGGTCTTGACTATGAATGTGCAAAAGCGTGCCCTCGAGGCGACGAATTGTAAGCATTACGATCACTGCTCGTAACCTCCGGACCTCAGCCTCACGCCCTGGCGACGGTGGCTGGGTGGATATCTCCAGCAGTAGCATAAATTGATATTCTATGGTGTGCCTTTGCCAACACACAGCCTCTTGACGGTAATTCATCACTACTCCGCCGTGTGTCGACAAGGCGAAGTTCTTAGAAAAAATTGGAAATTTGTGGTGAGGTCTTATGGGACCAAACTTCTGAGGTCATCGGTCCCTAAGCCTACACACTACTTAATATAACTTACGCTATGGACAACACACACACACCCATGCCCGAGGGAGGACTCGAACCTCCGAAGGGAGGAGCCGCACGGACCGTGACAAGGCGCCCCAGACCGCGCGGCTACCCTGCACGGCGCGAAGGTCTTACACCAGGGGTTGCAGTTCTCTGCATTTGCTAATGTGTGGTATTTGATCCTGTGGTGATAGGACACAATTGACGTTGTCCCCTAGGATGATATGATCGTAGCGTCTCTCGAATAAGGACGCGTCCTCCTCCGCATAAAATCTCGAACGGTCTCTCGTCTTATTCGTACCAGAGGGGTCATACACATTCACAATCTTGACGCTCTGATACGTGATAGCAAGTCATCGTGGTGACAGTAGGTAGACCACATCATCGATCACGATGCCTTCCTTCACATAAAGGCCATACCACTACCATCATCTGTGCATGACACCTTATAAAAGTCGTATCCATAAATAGACGGGAACCTCAGAACTGATGGTGCCAACCGGTAGGCCTGGCATTGGGAGGCAGTACTGGTGGCGCCTGTTGGGAGAGGTGGAGACGGGAGATCGGGAAAAGGACCCGCAGTCAACAAGGGGTCCTCTCCTATGTCCAATGGCATTTAACTGCCGTGATGTGAAGCAACTGCAACCGCTTTAGCTATTCCAGCAGACATCACGTACTCGACATCGTCGGCCTGCGCAAGCAGGTTTGTGTTGCGATCATCCCTCGGAATTAATGGGGCACCTGAAGTCTGCACTTCGTCCGTGACAGAGTGATATACGGAATCCATCTGCTGCCATTCATTCAGAAGCGTGGCACTGGGAGAGGCTTCATTCGAATCCGCCGCTGATCGGATACTGTCAGGGGGAATCGACAATCATATCTTCCTGCTGGGGATGGTCGCCTCTATCGAGATCTTCGTCTTCTGTTGACTTAGTGCAGTAGGTAACGGATGGGGACTGTCGACGTTTCTTCCGTCGCTTTGGAGTCCATTGTTTACGGACATGAGAATCGGTATCCGACAACGACTGGGGATCGTTGCCATTAGGGAAAAAACCGGCGGTTCTCAGAACCAGATCTGCAGTAGCCAGCCTCTTCTGGCACTGCAGAATGCCTCTGAATCGGAAGCTGCTCTGTGTGGAATGAAGGTGACGCTTAAATCGACGGTCGATTATCAGATGGAAGAGTTTGAATGACCCCTACGTATGTCAGTGGGAGCACCATTGGATCGGGCGACATTTTCTCCTCCCCTGTCGGTAGTTGTGTGATGCAACGCTGCATATAGCTTGATCTGAGAAATCCCTCTTGCACGCATCCCAAACAGGTCCTGGTCTGGCCGTTGTAATTTACGACGACACGGCATCCGCCGATGTTCAAATAGGACGGGACGTGTTTAGTAAGGTTGATGCACACCTGGAGCACCCTATTCAGAACGGGGCACCTGGTAAAGTGTGCCCATTTTTTCCGCTATATGGCTTATCACAGTGCCATATGGTCACAACACTGCGATCACCATCTCTGCTGGCACCTCTAACAGCCATTCAAATGCAAGGACAGTTCTCTGGCCGATACCTGGGTGCTCGAGTTTCACAGGGCCAATGTGCCCATCCGAATGCCTAAACTGAAGGTCGCTCGTCCCTTTGAGAATCTTACAAGACAAGTCGTTGAACAGTTTCAGGTGTACAGGTATACCCCCCCGCCCCCCGCCCCCTTGTCCCCCCCGCTCTCGATGGAGAGGTGAATCTTCATTACGCAGTGGTAATCGATGTGAACGATGTCTTGCAAAAACTGTTCAATTTCTGATGCTTTTGGTAATGCGTACTCGTCCGTAAAACTGAACATCAGTGCCGACTTTCGCTGTGAATATGTCATGGTGCATCGAAGGAAGTAAGCAACACGGCGCCGGATGTAAACAACAGCAACACAGCGCGCTCGCTAACTCGGCAGGGACGTAAACAGGGCGTCCGAGCCGCTGCCCTGCCGAAATCAGGCTGCCATTTGGCTACCCACGCACGACTGGGCAGCGATTCTGTGTAGCATGGATCCGACAAATCCTTCATAGCTTTGCAGGACTCAGACGACGGGTGGTTAGCACGCATAGTACTAGCACCCAACGTGTTCCACACCAGTGTGCCATCCCCATGACGTTATTGTGAAAATTTACGAAACTAGTGCGACGATACAAAAACAATCATAATAACTAAAATATTGATAAAAGCCGTAAAGATGATGTGTTGTGATTATTGCAGTGAAATGTTGTAAAACAATATAGAGAAAGAACAATGAAAATTACTGTAAATACGAAAACTACGTATAATATGCGAACAAAGATAAAAATGATTAGACAGGTCCTCTAACGAGGAAGAAAGAGAAAAAACTAACTACTCTTCTTTTTGTTCTTGATTATTGTAGAAGGACGCCATTGACGATTCGTGATGAGAATGGTATGTGTTTGTTACTAATACTGTAAGGAAAAGCATTCTTATGATAATAATAATTAATTCTGTAAATATATAAACTTGTGTTTTCCTTTCAATATGTAGGGAAAGGCACCCCATAATTATTACTGAATAATTTGCAGTTTTCGTACACTGAGCTGATTTTGTTTCAAAGACGCCATTACGGGCGAGAACATAATTTTAAGTTTTTCATTACGCTATACGGCTTAAAAATAGGAACTCACTCGCTGAAAATTATCTGCTTGAAAGTGAATTAATATTTCATTGCAGAAACAATTTTTGTGTTAGCCTGGACCAGTCAGCATGGATCAGGTCTCACACGATTCACTACCTAAAAAAATAATTGTAATTTAGATGTAAATAGAAAATAACTTTCAAAGAATTTTAATCAGTTCCATAACAAGATTTCAATGCGAACCTCACAGAAAGCCCCGAGTCTCTTCTCATTAAGATAACAATGAAGCTGGTTGGATTTTAATGTGCGCGACATTTAGCTTTGCTACATTCCATGTCTAATACGTTAAACACAAACATGCTAGACTGCTTAAACTCGCAGTTGAAAAGAAATTAACAATACTCGCACAACAATCAAAGCCTTTCACGTAACCGTCAATATTTTGGTGCACTTTAACACAGCATTTCAGCTTCGTGTTGCAGAGCGACACTGCGTGCGAACGACGAAAGGTACGTGAAACATAATATTCTAATAACGACAGGCCCTCAGAAAACTAAAGTGTATGGGGCCAAGGCGCCCAGGAAAAGTACATTTATTTTTATTGAAAATAGCAAAGCTCATTTAAGGTGGTTTTAATGGTGCAGCATTTCCTAATTTGGAACCTTTCATATCAGAGAACATCATTACGTGCTAGTAGAATTGAGTATTCTGCATTTACAACTGCATTTACCATTGATACTTAATTATTTCTTGTGCTATACGAACATTGACAATAAAATCATACAGTTCGGATATCAGTACACCAGATATGTTCCAGCGATTTCGGACCAGGCTAATTTGGGGGTCAGTACATCAACGTGGATTCAGTGTCAAGTTTCTCATGCCCCTATAGCACGATTCAGGCCTTAAGACAGCGACAGTTACCGTACTGGAAGATACCGTCACTGTCGGGGAAGATGTGAAGCATGAAGGATGCAGGTGGTCCGCAGTAACGTTCACGCATTCTGTAATTGTGATGGCCCTTTCGATTACTACCACAGGTCCCAGCGCCGTAGCATAGTACTGTGCCCACCGTCCTGTGTGCGGTACATCGCCCAATGCCATCGTTACTTACGGTGTCGTTGCGCCACTGTGGTAAACAGTTGAGGTCGGCTGCTGCAGAGCTCCATGTTCGCCAACGTGCCCTGAATGATGAAATCTAAAATACTTTTGGATGCACCAGAATCGTACAATAGTCTAACACATGCGCTAGACCTCTTTTCGTAGATGCTCACGATAGTAGCACATGGGTAGGCAACGAGGTTCACAATATATATGAGCCGTGGTAAAAATTGCTGTTTTGAAGAGCGCGCCGCAGCGCGTAGCGTGAAGCAGTCCCCCTCCGTTTCTGGCGGTGGCGCCGCTGTGGCAATCGCAGCTTTGGTGTCTCCCTCTGGTGGGAAAGGGAAAGGTTGCCTGTTCACGTGCATTTAAGGGGCGCTATGAGCTCGCGAGTCGAGGAGTCTGGGCCAGTCTCTCGTCCCCAGCTTGCTAGTCTGTCTCTCGTCCGCATTTGTCAGGCAGTTAGTGTCTGTCTGTCGTTCAGAGTGGTAGTATGTCTGTCGTTCGGATCAACCTTTAAAGCCGGCAAAATGAGAGTCTTTCCACTCCGCCAGTAAGAGAACTCAGCGAGTGGTCGCACGCTCGGGGCGTAGTTCATGCATCTGAGTCTGCGCGTTAGGCCGCCAGTCTGCTCGAGTTTGCTCGGGCAGTGGTCATTGGCGGTTGGATCGATCAGTTGGTCGGTCGAGCACTGAGACACAAGATGACTTGTCCGTCTTGGGCATCGGCGTATGTGCGGTCGCCACGGGAGTCCAGTGGGCCGCGGGGTATAGCGAGGGGTAGTGCCTTCGCGGTCGACACAAGAGCAACAGGAGTCAACCCACGACATTAGTCTGGCCGTTGCGAGCTGCGACGTCGTGAGACGGGAGATCGGCGCGGCTTCCTACATCTACATCTACATTTATACTCCGCAAGCTGAGTGTGGCGGAGGCCACTTTACGTGCCACTGTCATTACCTCCCTTTTCTGTTCCAGTCGCGTATGGTTCGCGGGAAGAACGACTGTCTGAAAGCCTCCGTGCGCGCTCGAATCTCTCTAATTTTACATTTTACATTCGTGATCTCCTCGGGAGGTATAAGTAGGGGCAAGCAATATATTGGATACCTCAACCAGAAACGCACCCTCTCGAAACCTGGCGAGCAAGCTACACCGCGATGCAGAGTGTGCCACTTGAGTTTGCTAAACGTCTCCGTAACGCTATCACGGTTACCAAATAACCCTGTGGCGAAACGCGCCGCTCTTCTTTGGATCTTCTCTATCTCCTCCGTCAACTCGATCTGGTACGGATCCCACACTGATGAGCAATACTCAAGAATAGGTCGAACGAGTGTTTTGTAAGCCACCTCCTTTGTTGATGGACTACATTTTCTAAGGACTCCCCCAATGAATCTCAACCTGGTACCCGCCTTACCAACAATTAATTTTATATGATCATTCCACTTCAAATCGTTCCTTACGCATACTCCCAGATATTTTACAGAAGTAACTGCTACCAGTGTTTGTTCCGCTATCATATAATCATACAATAAAGGATCCTTCTTTCTATGTATTCGCAATACATTACATTTGTCTATGTTAAGTGTCAGTTGCCACTCCCTGCACCAAGTGCCTATCCGCTGCAGCTCTTCCTGCATTTCGCTACAATTTTCTAATGCTGCAACTTCTCTGTATACTACAGCATCATCCGCGAAAAGCCGCATGGAACTTCCGACACTATCTAATAGGTCATTTATATATATTGTGAAAAGCAATGGTCCCATAACACTCCCCTGTGGCACGTCAGAGGTTACTTTAACGTCTGTAGACGTCTCTCCATTGATAACAATATGCTGTGTTCTGATTGCTAAAAACTCTTCAATCCAGCCACACAGCTGGTCTGATATTCCGTAGGCTCTTACTTTGTTTATCAGGCGACGGTGCGGAACTGTATCGAACGCCTTCCGGAAGTCAAGGAAAATAGCATCTACCTGGGAGCCTGTATCTAATATTTTCTGGGAGCAGCAAGGTTCTCTGCCCGAAAACTTGTTTCTTTCTGCCTCTGAATAAATTGTAACTTTGATATTTAGAGGGTGCTTTCTGATTATAATTTTAAATCTGTTTCCTGCGTCAGTTGAAGCGGCTGGCAGCGGACGGTTCGGGAGGGCGATTTGGGGGTGCTGCGCCAGGTCTTCTCGAGAAATCGCAGTTTATTAGAAGTTAAGTGACTGGTGATATATTGTTTGATTTACTC
Organism: Schistocerca americana; assembly: GCF_021461395.2. Taxonomy (NCBI): domain Eukaryota; kingdom Metazoa; phylum Arthropoda; class Insecta; order Orthoptera; family Acrididae; genus Schistocerca; species Schistocerca americana. The sequence continues at coordinate 392,682,736 of NC_060126.1, read as the reverse complement.
TTGTTAAATTCTACTTGTTTTCTTGGTGAGGTCACCAGCCGTTTTGCTTTGGGGTCGTCCCACCATTCTTCTTCGTACGCCCATCCGCGGGAAGGTGGTTGTTTGTAAATTGGGTGGTCCGTTTTTCCCTTGTGGAGTAGGGGTGGGTTAGAGCAACTTGCGGTTCGGGTTGTTCGGTAATCTTCCTATCAATCTACCGTACGTTAGTAGCTGCCTCTGTAATGTTTGTCGGATTTAGTGTGTTAACGAATTTATTGCTTGGATTGTAACCACCTAATACCTGAAATATGTTCTGATCTTTGGAAACTTTGACATTATTGCCTATGATCTTGAGAGGCGGTATCTGTGTACTGTAGAGTATCTTAGCTGTTGTTTGGCCAACCTTGTAGAAATTTATAGAAGATTAAATTTCATGGGCTTTATTTAAATGATCATTTTAGTGTATAAAGTTGCCACCCTTTCACCAAAAGACTTTCCTTAGAAGTTAAAATCAAGTTGCACCTTCAGTGGCAAGGTTAATATTTTAATTTTTACTGTTTTGTACCATTTCCATCCCTCCTACGGGGGGTGCATAGTTTGTGTGCTTGTGTAAATTGTTAAAACTCTTAGATTAAAGTTATCTGGCGCGTTGCAGATTTGCACCAGTGTAGTCTTTCAGAGGCTGTTGTGAGCGGTCGTAACTACGGCCGTGTCAAAAGGGAGCAGCAAGGTTCTCTGCCCGAAAACTTGTTTCTTTCTGCCTCTGAATAAATTGTAACTTTGATATTTAGAGGGCGCTTTCTGATTATAATTTTAAATCTTTTTCTTAAAAAAATGCTTTTAGGCACTATTAAAGTGAATAAAATTCCCATTTGTTAAAAGGAATTTGGTTATGATTTCATCAGTTACTCCCTGGCAATTACTTCCATGCTTACATAGTGTGATTAAATGTGTTGATGTTCTTGATGAATCGCTAATAAATAAAATAAATTCTTAAGAATATTCTTTGAAAATAAATCACGGTTCAATATATATGATCACTTGACGCCTTCCTAAGGGACAGTCTCTATTTCTTCCGAACTGACTGTGTAAGCATTAAATGTATTCGCAATTGCGAATATGGATAGCCATCGGCTGTAGAATGGAATGATGACGATGAAATTTTGTGCAGAACCAGACGCGAACCTGCATTTGCCTCTTATAGCGAGTGGACCCCTTGAAATTTGGCTATCCATGCAAGACTTATGGCCAGACCCAAACATGCATATGTTATGAACCATGTGTCTGCAACCTGTACACGTACATCCATTATGTATATTAATGTACATGTGAGACATTTTACATGAAAGTCTCTTGCCCGGTGTCGTGGATAAATACGATATTACAGTGCCTGTGTTATTCTGCATTACGATGAAAAACTCCTTCTAACATGCATGCATATCCGAAGGAGCTTTGCATCGTAATTCAGAATAACACAGGCACTGCAAAATCATGTAAGCGTAGACCAGAAGTGGCTTAAATCAATGAAATGGTATTGACAGCAATTGAGAGATTTATACCAAATAAATTAATAAGAGATGGAACTGCTCATCCGTTATACACAAAACGGGTCGGAACACTGGTGTAGAAGCAACGAGAAAAGCATGCCACATTTTAAAGAGCGCTAAATCCCGAAGATTGGAAATGTTTTACAGAGCTTTCAATGCAAGAGATTTTTAATAGTATCCACAAAAAAACTGTCTCGTAATCTGACAGAAAACCCAAAGGAGATTCTGATCGTACGTGAAGTACATCAGCGATAAGACACCATCAGTACTTTCATTATGCGACAGCGATGGCAGTGTTAACCGACGACAGTGCCATTAAAGGGGAGTTATTAAGCAGTCATTTTGCGGAATGAAATGCTACCAGTTGATCTGCATTTGGATTTTCCGTTGTCCATATTCTGCAGTTCAGCCTATTGACATCTCCTTGGAGATGTAAATTGGCTTCATCTATCCACAAAATGTTCCATGGCCGTTCATTGTCCACTTCAATGAGAGCAAGAAATTCCAGAGCCAACACCTGTCTTGTTGACAAATCAGCAGGAGGCAACTCGTCACCAAAGGAGGTTTTGCATATAGCAATGCAGGATGTTTCATAGGATTTTATGCACAGCGCTCGCAGGCATTTCCAACATTCGGGCAATTTCCTGTACACTGCGTATTTGAAGAGCAGCTGAACGGAATGGATAGTGTCTTGAAAGGAGGATGTAAGATGAACATCAACTAAAGCAAAACGAGGATAATGGAATGTAATCGAATTAAGTCGGATGATGCTGAGGGAATTAGATTGGGAAATGAGACACTTAAAGTAGTAAAGGAGTTTTGCTATTTGGGGAGTAAAATAACTGATGATAGTCGAAGTAGATAGGATATAAAATGCAGACTGGCAATGGCAAGGAAAGTGTTTCTGAAGAAGAGAAATTTGTTAACATCGAGTATAGATTTAAGTGTCAGGAAGTCGTTTCTGAAAGTATTTGTTTGGAGTGTAGCCATGTATGGAAGTGAAACATGGACGATAAATAGTTTGGACAAGAAGAGAATAGAAGCTTTCGAAATGTGGTGCTACAGAAGAATGCTGAAGATTAGATGGGTAGATCACATAACTAATGAGGAGGTATTGAATAGGATTGTGGAGAAGAGAAGTTTGTGGCACAACTTGACTAGAAGAAGGGATCGGTTGGTAGGACATGTTCTGAGGCATCAAGGGATCACCAATTTACGAGGGCAGTTCAATAACTAATGCAACACATTTTTTTTCTGAAACAGCGGTTGTTTTATTCAGCGTTGAAATACACCAGGTTATTCCCCAATCTTTTAGCTACACAACACTATTTTTCAACGTAATCTCCATTCAATGCTACGGCCTTACGCCACCTTGAAATGAGGGCCTGTATGCCTGCAAGGTACCATTCCACTGGTCGATGTCGGAGCCAACGTCGTACTGCATCAATAACTTCTTCATCATCCGCGTAGTGCCTCCCACGGATTGCGTCCTTCATTGGGCCAAACATATGGAAATCCGACGGTGCGAGATCGGGGCTGTAGGGTGCATGAGGATGAACAGTCCACTGAAGTTTTGTGAGCTCCTCTCGGGTGCGAAGACTTGTGTGAGGAAGGAGAAGTTCGTTCAGATTTTTGTGCCTACGAACACGCTGAAGTCGTTTCTTCAATTACTGAAGAGTAGCACAATACACTTCAGAGTTGATCGTTTGACCATGGGGAAGGACATCGAACAGAATAACCCCTACAGCGTCCCAGAAGACTGTAACCATGACTTTACCGGCTGAGGGTATGGCTTTAAACTTTTTCTTGGTAGGGGAGTGGGTGTGGCGCCACTCCATTGATTGCCGTTTTGTTTCAGGTTCAAAGTGATGAACCAATGTTTCATCGCCTGTAACAATCTTTGACAAGAAATTGTCACCCTCAGCCACATGACGAGCAAACAATTCCGCACAGATGGTTCTCCTTTGCTCTTTATGGTGTTCGGTTAGACAACGAGGGACCCAGCGGGAACAAACCTTTGAATATCCCAATTGGTGAACAATTGTGACAGCACTACCAACAGTGATGTCAAGTTGAGCACTGAGTTGTTTGATGGTGATCCGTTGATCATCTCGAACGAGTGTGTTCGCACGCTCCGCCATTGCGTCCCAGAAGACTGTAACCATGACTTTACCGGCTGAGGGTATGGCTTTAAACTTTTTCTTGGTAGGGGAGTGGGTGTGGCGCCACTCCATTGATTGCCGTTTTGTTTCAGGTTCAAAGTGATGAACCAATGTTTCATCGCCTGTAACAATCTTTGACAAGAAATTGTCACCCTCAGCCACATGACGAGCAAACAATTCCGCACAGATGGTTCTCCTTTGCTCTTTATGGTGTTCGGTTAGACAACGAGGGACCCAGCGGGAACAAACCTTTGAATATCCCAATTGGTGAACAATTGTGACAGCACTACCAACAGTGATGTCAAGTTGAGCACTGAGTTGTTTGATGGTGATCCGTTGATCATCTCGAACGAGTGTGTTCGCACGCTCCGCCATTGCAGGAGTCACAGCTGTGCACGGCCGGCCCGCACGCGGGAGATCAGACAGTCTTGCTTGACCTTGCGGCGATGATGACACACGCTTTGCCCAACGACTCACCGTGCTTTTGTCCACTGCCAGATCACCGTAGACATTCTGCAAGCGCCTATGAATATCTGAGATGCCCTGGTTTTCCGCCAAAAGAAACTCGATCACTGCCCGTTGTTTGCAACGCACATCCGTTACAGACGCCATTTTAACAGTTCCGTACAGCGCTGCCACCTGTCGGAAGTCAATGAAACTATACGAGACGAAGCGGGAATGTTTGAAAATATTCCACAAGAAATTTCCGGTTTTTTCAACCAAAATTGGCTGAGAAAAACAATGTGTTGCATTACTTATTGAACTGGCCTCGTAGTATTGGAGGGCAGCATGGAGGGTAAAAATCGTAGAGGGAGACCAAGAGATGAATACACTAAGCAGATTCAGAAGGATGTAGGTTGCAGTAGTTACTGGGAGATGAAGAAGCTTGCACATGATAGGATAGCATGGAGAGCTGCATCAAACCAGTCTGAGGACTGAAGACCACAACAACAACAACAACAACAACAACGTATCTGCACGCCGCCACTCGACCCCTCCTCCTATGCTGTGGCCACATCTTCGACAGACGTCTGACCAACTGCCACAGTCACCGTGGTATAGTGGTCATAATCACTAAACCTCGTTGACTGTCACAATAATTAGCCCGCATCTCGTGGTCGTGCGGTAGCGTTCTCGCTTCCCACGCCCGGGTTCCCGGGTTCGATTCCCGGCGGGGTCAGGGATTTTCTCTGCCTCGTGATGGCTGGGTGTTGTGTGATGTCCTTAGGTTAGTTAGGTTTAAGTAGTTCTAAGTTCTAGGGGACTGATGACCTAAGATGTTAAGTCCCATAGTGCTCAGAGCCATTTGAACCATTTGAACTAACTGCCTTCCCCCCTCTGCCCCATTACACTTCAAAAGAACCTGTCTTTTCGAATTTTGCAATCATTTTCTCCAGAGCCTTAGCAGACATCAGACCAACGGCTTTTTTCACACAGTCACGATTCTTGTAAAAGAGCTTTACCAGCACACACACACACACACACACACACACACACACACAGACATATATATATATATATATATATATATATATATATATATATATATATATATATATATAACAGCAGATCCGATTTCGAGTCGCGGTCTAACATCAGTTTTACCTGTTACCTTTGATTCATTTCAGCGCCGAAATGCAGCTAACGATTGATGGTCATAACGTTTGGGCTCATTGGTCCTTACTAACCAGCCAGAACATTATGATCACCGACATACTATCGATATAAACTCATCCAGGAGATAGCAGCGTCATCTGGCGAGGAATGATTGTTAGTCAGACACATGCACGGTGCATATAGTAGGCTATCACTGAGCGTGCTGTTCATATGCAAAATGTGGAAGGCGCGCAATCTGTCTGAGTTTCACCGAGGCTGATTGTGATGACCCGGAGGCTCGGAAATTGCATGACTTGTCGGGTCTTCGAGACGTGCTGTGGTGAGGGTCTTCAACATATGGCGAAACTAATTTGAAACCACGTCCAGAAGTCGCGGGGTTTGGCGGCCATCCCTCATTACAGATGTCGGACGTCGTAGGCTGGGCAGACTGGTAAAACACAACAACGGCGAACTGTGACGGAACTAACATCAGACTTCATTGGTGGGTAGAGTGGAAGTGTGTCTGAACACGCTGTGCACTGAACGATGGGCCTCCGCAGTCTACAGCCCATGTATATGCCAATGTTAACACCGCTACATTGGCAGCTACGACTCAAAAAGGCATGTGACCATCTGCACTGGACATCCCAATACCTTCTTCATCATGCCGATGGGAGGGCGCGAATCCGTCGTCCTCCAGGGGAACAGCACAGTGACACCTATACTGTGGGATAGAGACAAGCTGGCAGTGGCTACATTATGATATGGAGAACATTGGCATAGGAATCCATGGGTCCACTGGAGCTCGTGCAAGGCACCTTGACGGCCAAGGAGTTGCAGACCATTTATACCACTTCATGACGATCGCAGGGGCATTTTTCAACAAGATAATACGCCATGTCACAAGGCCAGGACTGTGATAGCGTGGTCCGAGGAACAAAGTGGCGAGTTTCATTTGATCTGCTGGCGCCTCAGCTTGCCAGATCTGAACCCAGTCGAACACATCTGTGATGTCATTAAAAGTGGTGTCAGAGCTCATCGCCCCTCTCCCCGGAATTTACGGGAGTTAGGTGATCTGGGTGTCCAGAAGTGGTGACAGCTCCCTCCATCGACCAACCAAGGCATCATTGCTTCCATGCCTCGCCCGACGAGTCGCTACTGTTATCGTGCCAAAGGTGGACATACTGGGTGGTTATAACTAAACTTTCCCTATTTAACTCGTTAAGACACGGAAACGAAATACCGTAAGAGAACCAAACTTGGCAGTATCGATGTTAAGGACATGGGGAAGAGAAATAATCCAGAATCAATTCAATTGAAACACTTTCAATATGGTGGTATGGTACATTATAACATTACATACTGGTATCATTATTGCTACAAAAGAGGCTCAATATGGCGCCCATCAATGACCTGAAGAGATATGCTGTGCTTCAGATCAGCACATGTGTGAATGTTCCCCTGGTAAACCTTGTCCTTCAGGTAGCCCCCCAAACAGAAATCATGGAGAGTGGGATCTGGTGATCGTGCTGGCCAAGCATTTGGAAACGATAGGGTGATAATTCGATCATTTCCAAATGTGTTTCAGAGAGGCAGGTGAACTTCACGAGTGATGTGCAGTGGGGCCCTATCTTGCATGAAAACGGTTGAGTTCAATGCGTCTCTCTGCTGTAGGGCGGGTATGATATGCTCGCGAAGCATATCGGAGTAGCGCAGGCCAGTCGCACTGCACGTCTTTGGTCCTCGAGCGCCAGCCTATACAATAAAGGGCCAATGATGAACGTAGCCGTGAAGCCACACCATATGGTGACACGTTCACCGTACAGAGGAACTTCGCGCACAGTGACTGGAGGTGAAGTTCGCACACTGGGCAATTCTGTGTGTTCACCTCACCTGTCAGAGAAAACTAAGCTTCATTTGTCCATAGGACGGTCCAGGGCCAGCCCTCGTCAACTTCAATCCTTGCGAGAAAGTGGAGAGCGAAGTCAACACGTCGGCGTGCGTCCTGTGGTGCAAACTGCTGTGCGATATGGACCTTGTACGGATACCATTTGAGGATGGTTCGAAGCACCTCCTGTACAGTGGACCAGGGGATGTTCATCTGTCGTGACACAGCACACGCACTGCCTGACGATTGGGAATTGGGCGCAGCGTTGTCTTCCGTAGCAACAGTGACTTCATCAACCACCTGTGGTGAAACTGGTCGTCGGCCTCTTCCCAGAGCGACGCCCAGTTCTCCAGGTGATTCTTCTTCATCGTGGTCCGCACAGCAGGTGGAGAAAGATGACCCTTCCGTAATCCTTTCAGCCGGCGATATTCTTGAAGTGCAGCTGCAGCATTACTGTTGTTTTGATAATGGAGCTTCGTCAACAATGCCCTGTTCCTTTCGTCCAAGCTCATGTTGACACTTCGACAAGTGCACTGCGCTTGGTCAGGTGTATGAGACTATGAATCTCGATGACTAATAACGGCACCTGGTGGCCATAGTTGGAACTGGGTGGTGGCGCTGTGACGCATGGAAATCATGCATTCCATACTCTGTACATTAGACCTACCAAGTTTGGTACTCGTACAGTGACTAGTTTCCGGGCTACAACGTGTTAAATAGGGAAAGTTTGAAGATAGCCATCGGGTACTTGCTATTAGGTAGTTCTGGCTAATGGTGTATATAGCCCAGACGCAGTACAGCGTATCGTGCATCGGTGGCAACAAGAGTGGCGGCTGTGTGGGAGCAGCGGCAGCCTTAGGTACTGACCGAGCAGCACGCAGCCCGTGGGCGACCCCGCGTCGGGGCTGAGGTGCAGCACGGCGGTGGCGACGAAGGCGGCGGCCAGCGTGGCGTTGTGGGCCAGCGAGAGGCGCGCGTGCAGGCGGCGGCGCAGCCGCGCGGGCAGCAGCAGCAGGCTCTGCACGGCGGCCGCGCAGCACAGCAGCAGCCCGCCCAGCGCCAGCAGCACGCCCTCCACCACGTGCAGCGCCGACGACGCAGCCGCGGGCTGCAGGCACGCGAACACCACCAGCCAGGAGTCCCTGAACAGCACGCGCTCCGCGCAGAACTCCTCCGGCGCTAGCCACGCCCCGGTCGGCACCTGCGAAACGGCGCCAACCCCTCACCGTCTCTCCTCTTTCGGGCGGCGCTTCTAACGGTCTAAGGGTTATGTGTTTACTGGATATCAGAAATATGTTGAAATTGGAGGTGATTTGGGGTGCACAGGGTGCGAAATTTAGTACACAGAGCTGCAACGTATGGCAGCAACTTTGGCTGTAACCCAGCAGACACCGATTTAGACACATGCTTAGATGGAAGGTTCAAGTACTTCATTCCATGTTGATTCAACTCTATCCAAGAGTCCTTCAATTTCAGCGTCCATATACGGATAAGCCCAACGTGATGTTGTTGTTGTTGTTGTGGTCTTCAGTCCTGAGACTGGTTTGATGTAGCTCTCCATGCTACTCTATCCTGTGCAAGCTTCTTCATCTCCCAGTACCTACTGCAGCCTACATCCTTCTGAATCTGCTTAGTGTATTCATCTCTTGGTCTCCCTCTACGACTTTTACCCTCCACGCTGCCCTCCAGTACTAAATTGGTGATCCCTTGATGCCTTAGAACATGTCCTACCAACCGTTCCCTTCTTCTAGTCAAGTTATGCCACAAACTCCTCTTCACCCCAATTCTGTTCAATACCTCCTCATTTGTTATGTGATCTACCCATCCAATCATCAGCATTCCGAAAGCTTATATTCTCTTCTTGTCTAAACTATTTATCGTCCACCAACAAAAGCAAAACGAAGATGACGGAATGTAGTCGAGTTAATTCGGCTGATGCTGAGGGAATTAGATTAGGGAATGAGAAGCTTAAAGTAGTACAGGAGTTTTGCTATTTGGGGAGCAAAATAACTTACGGTGATCGAAGTAGTGTGGATGTAAAATGTAGACTGGCAATGGCAAGGAAAGCGTTTCTGAAGAAGAGAAATTTGTTAACATCGAGTATAGATTTAAGTGTCAGAAAGTCGTTCCTGAAAGTATTTGTATGGAGTGTGGCCATGTATGGAAGTGAAACGTGGACGATCAATAGTTTGGACAAGAAGAGAAGCTTTCGAAATGTGGTGCTACAGAAGAATGCTGAAGATTAGATGGGTACATCACATAACTAATGAGGAGGTATTGAATAGAATTAGGGAGAAGAGAAATTTGTGGCACAACTTGACTAGAAGAAGGGATCGGTTGGTAGGACATGTTCTGAGGCATCAAGGGATCACAAATTTAGTATTTGAGGGCAGCGTGGAGGGTAAAAATCGTGGAGGGAGGCCAAGAGATGAATACACTAAGCAGATTCAGAAGGATGTAGGTTGCAGTAGTTAGTTGGAGATGAAGAAGCTTGCACACAATAGAGTAGCGTGAAGAGCTGCATCAAACCAGTCTGAGGACTGAAGACCACAACAACAACAACAGACTAGAATGTAGATGACGTTATTTCCATTTACTTTGAGAAACTGAGCTGAAATGCTAACCATTTGTATATCCCATCATACCACCGTGTCGAGCCTGTATATACTTCCAAATGGGTTGCGGTCGGAGCCAGGTGTACTGACACACGAGCTAGTGACTTTTCATAATGGCACATATTCTCCAAATCCTGTTCGAAATAAACTTTTGAAAAATGACGGTAAGAAGCAGCACTTCGCTAAAGGGTACTACACTGAACAGCCAAATAACTGGTACACCTGCCTAAAGGCCGGTTCCCACTAGGGCTGCCGCGCGTCAAAACCGCGCGTCAGCGGCGTGGTTGCCATGGAAATGGCGTCAGCGGCAAGGCGCGGCGGGCTCTGCATCGCGGTTTGACCATGTCGAACCGCTTCCACTGCCGCGTGCCGCGCTCCAGGTGCGCGCCGCCAATCACAGAACGCACTGAGCGTGACGTCAGGTACGGACCCCCTGGGCCACACGAACTTTCGCCGAACCGCTGCCGCGGATGCGGCGGCAGCTTTGAAATACTTATCATCCGATTCCAAGGAAACTATTCGGTAGAAAAATTTGATTCTTGGGCATGTTACAGCCTGATATCTTCTTTCGATAAAGGACCGAATTTCTTTTCGTTATTCGTCGTGGCTACTTGCTGTATCGCATTTACGTAAACCTTTACACGAAATTTGAATGAGTGTGCAGAGGTGAAAACGCATTGCGTGGACTTTGCTTACAGTTCATTTTAGGTACTACATTATTGCGTATGAAATTTAGTCAACATATCGAAATTGTTTTTAAAGCTGAGAGCAGAACGATAGCTATCACCGTTCTCAAGATATTGAATGATATGTCAGCGGACGGGCTGGGCGGTGACCGCGCGCGGGTCGCTCGCGACGCGACCGATACTTTCGTCCTGCTCGTCGTAAACCATGTGGTTGTATCAACTGCAAATTTCGTAAACGGTTCAAGAAATCGAAACGTGTTTTTTTGCAAACGATAACTTGTAAAAACTCATGTATTTCGGCGCATGATAAATATCCAAAATCTGTTTAACTACGAAGATATGAAAGAAACTACAGTTTTTTCGGAAGGGATAGATGAATTTTTTTAAACAGCATTTAATAGCATGTGTAATGAGAAGTTAAACAGAGACTAATTTGCTGGTATGTCATAAGATGTAATTTGCTAATTATCTACAGCTATTGATTATTTCCTTTGGAAATAACAAACGTTTTTTTCTTTATCCAGTGTACTTTATTGGTTCAAGACGCATTTCGCCTTTTACTTTAAGGCATCTTCGGTGGAATCTAGAATGATTCAGTTTTGTTTTGATATGTGATACTTGCAGATTATAAAACAGTTCACATCTTTTTTTACGTGAATAACTGATTACTCTGAACGGAATGGACAGTGTCTTGAAAGGAGGATATAAGATGAACATCAACAAAAGCAAAACGATGATAGCGGAATGTAGTCGAATTAAGTCGGGTGATGCTGATGGAATTAGATTAGGAAATGAGACGCTTAAGGTAGTAAAGGAGTTTTGCTATTTGGGGAGCAAAATAACTGACGATGGTCGAAGTAGAGAGGATATAAAAGTAGACTGGCAATGGCAAGGAAAGCGTTTCTGAAGAAGAAAAATTTGTTAACATTGAGTATAGATTTAAACGTCAGGAAGTCGTTTCTGAAAGTACTTGTATGGAGTGTAGCCATGTATGGAAGTGAAACATGGACGATAAATAGTTTAGACAAGAAGAGAATAGAAGCTTTCGAAATGTGGTGCTACAGAAGAATGCTGAAGATTAGATGGGTAGATCACATAACTAATGAGGAGATATTGAATAGAATTGGGGAGAAGAGAAGTTTGTGGGGCAACTTGATTAGAAGAAGGGATCGGTTGGTAGGACATGTTCTGAGACATCGAGGGATCACCAATTTAGTATTGGAGGGCAGCGTGGAGGGTAAAACTCGTAGAGGGAGACCAAGAGATAAATACACTAAGCAGATTCAGAAGGATGTAGGCTGCAGTAGGTACTGGGAGATGAAGAAGCTTGCACAGGATAGAGTAGCATGGAGAGCTGCATCAAACCAGTCTCAGGACTGAAGACCACAACAACAACAACTGATTACTTACAGTGAATCGAGTTTTTGGCGGACATCTGCGTTTCCCCTCACCTGGTCACATGCTGGAGGTTGAACTAAAACTTAGATTATGGAACATAAGCACATTTTCATGTTCGCTCTTTTTTCTTCTGTCACTAGCTGTAGACATTTTACCGAAAACACTGATTTGAAGTCATAACTACAGTGTGTTCACCTCATGTCCCTTCCAGTTTGGTTTGTTTATGTGCATGTTGCCAATCTAAAAAATTATATGCTGAAAACTAATGTTTGTTTATTGCTGTCCTCATATCTTAATGTGTGTGTGGCTAGCCAGTGATAGTTATAGAAAGTTGAAAGAGAATGCAGTAGTTGTCAGACAGTGGTTGAAAGATTTGGTGTTCAGCTGATTTCAGTTCTGGTTTAAATGTTTCGTGGAGAAGTGCATGGAATAGTAAATTCACTGCTTACATTAATCGATAAAATAGCAGAATAGCATTTCAACAGATGATTATTATCAGAATACTATCACCGAACCCCTTTGTCCTCACTCTTTGACGCCTCATAATGTGTCCTGTCAACTTACCCCTCTTGTAGTCAAAGTTGTGCCGTAATTACCTCTTCCTCTTCCTGCTCTAATTCCGTTCCTCTTCTTTAGTTACACGATCCTCATATCTAATCTTCAGCATTCTTATTGATCACCACGTTTTGAAAGCGTCCATTGTCTTCTTGACAGAACTGTTCATAGCCCACGTTTCACTTACATACAAGGCTGCACTCCACACAAATACCTTTGTAAAATTGTACCCAATCATTAGAATTTATATTCGATGTGAACAAAGTTTCTTTTTCAGAACGCTTTTGTTGCTATTCACAGTCTTCATTTTATATCCTCTCTACTTCTGCCTTCTCAATTACTGCTTCCCTTGCAAGTCATTAAAGTCTTAGAAATGCAGTTTGGTTTCTGTACAAGTTGTAGATAATCTTGTGGCCCTATGTTTTAGAGCTTCAAAGAATGTTTTAATTAAGATTGTCAAAATCTTTCTATAAACATGCAAATGCTATAAACACAGTTTCGCAGTTCTTCAGTGTGTCTATTTAACTAAGTGGTAGGATCAGTATTGCCTTGCGTGTTCAGACATTTCACAGGAATCTAACATTGTGCTTATGTTAGTTTGTACAACCCCTCCCCCTCTCCTCTCTACAAATTCCTTCCACTTTCTAGCCTTCTCTTATTTACTTAGTTCTGGCTTGCCAGATGAGTCCTTGGCAGTTGCTTCTCCTTTGAGCAAAGTTTTCTTTGTTCTTTCTCATTTTCATTCCCCTGTTTTCCAAGTGCAAAATCGCGTTGCAATTTTGGACTTTCTGTCAACGTCATGTTTAGACATTTCTATTTCCCATGGCCTACTTTATTTGCTGCATTTTTATATATTTCCCTCGTGTCAAATTTAATATATCACGTTTTATCTAACGATTTCTACTGTACCTTCTTCCCGTTCACATACTTTGCTGCATTCACCACTTTTTCTCTCAAAGATATCCATTCGTATTCTAGCGGATTCCTTTCTCTGTTTCAGTCAGTCGTTGCATTACGGTAACTTTAAGATTATCGAAAAACTGTGGGTCTTGACTTATTCAAGTTCCATTTCCTTAATTTGCTACCGTTTACTGTCTCTTTAGTTGTAAGCCGCAGCTCGTAACCAATAAATTATTGTAGGTTTGCGTCTGCACCAGGAAATATCTTATAATTT